>NW_028187533.1:22200-54200 GCF_964204655.1 Triturus cristatus
GCACCATGTACTAATCCATTTACTGTGCCAAAATCCAACCACTTATAAATTCACCCAGGCACTCTCCTTGCAGTACTCTAATCATTCAGTCAGTACCCAAGAACTCATGTAGTGAGCCAGGCCTTAGCACATGGACTACTTCAAATGCCTATCCACTGTGCAGGCAGTCTTCTAACCACCTACACACTTGTCTTTCACACCTTCAATTCCCCAGTCAGTATCCATACACTTCCAACAAGCACCCTGTCACTCCCCTTGCACTCCTCTAGTGACCCATTCAGCGCCATGTACTAATCCATTCACTGCGCCAAAACCCAAACACTTATAAATTCACCCAGGCACTCTCTTTGCAGTACTCTAATTATTCAGTCAGTACCCAAGGACTCATGCAGTGACCCAGGTCTTAGCACATGGACTGTTTCAAACCCCTATCCACTATGCATGCAGCCTTCTACCCAAGTACTCATCCAGTGACCAAGGACTTAGCACATGGACTGCTTCAAAACCCTATCCACTGAGCATGCAGTCTTTTAACCACCTACACACTTGTCTTTCATACCTTCAAATCTCCAGTGAGTATCCACACACTCTCAGCAAACACCCTGTCACTCCCCTTGCAGTCCTCTAGTGACGCATTCAGCACCATTTACTAATCCATTCACTGCACCAAAACCCAACCACTTATCAATTCACCCAGGCACTCTCCTTGCAGTACTCTAATCCTTCAGTCAGTTCTCAAGTACTCATGCACTGAGCCACACCTTAGCACATGGACTGCTTCAAACGCCTATCCACTATGCATGCAGTCCTCTAACCACCTACACACTAGTCTTTCACACCTTCAGTTCCCTAGTCAGTATCCATGCACTTCCAGCAAACACCCTGTCACTCCCCTTGCACTCCTCTACTGTTCCATTCAGCACCATGTACTAATCCATTTACTGTACCAAAATCCAACCACTTATAAATTCACCCAGGCACTTTCCTTGCAGTACTCTAATCATTCAGTTAGTACCCAAGTACTCATGCAGTGAGGCAGGCCTTAGCACATGGACTGCTTCAAACACCTATCCATTATGCATGCAGTCTTCTAACCACCTACACACTTGTCTTTCACACCTTCAATTCCCCACTCAGTATCCATACACTTCCAGCAAACACCCTGTCACTCCCCTTGCACTCCTCTAATGACCCATTCAGCACCATGTACTAATCCATTCACTGCGCCAATACCCAAACACTTATAAATTCACCCAGGCACTCTCCTTGCAGTACTCTAATCCTTCAGTCAGCACTCAAGTACTCATGCACTGAGCCAGGCCTTAGCACATGGACTGCTTCAAACGCCTATCCACTATGCATGCAGTCCTCTAACCACCTACACACTTGTATTTCACACCTTCAATTCCCCAGTCAGTATCCATACGCTTCCATAAAACACCCTGTCACTCCCCTTGCACTCCTCTAGTGACCCATTCAGCACCATGTACTAATCCTTTCACTGCGCCAAAACCCAAACACTTATAAATTGACCCAGGCACTCTCCTTGCAGTACTCTAATCTTTCAGTCAGTACACAAGTACTCATGCAGCGAGCCAGGCCTTAGCACATGGACTGCTTCAAACCCCTATCCACAATACATGCAGTCCTCTAACCACCTACACACTAGTCTTTCACACATTCAGTTCCCTAGTCAGTATCCATGCACTTCCAGCAAACACCCTGTCACACCCTTGCACTCCTCAACTGATTTATTCAGCACCATGTACTAATCCATTTACTGCGCCAAAATCCAACCACTTATAAATTCACCCAGGCACTCTCCTTGCAGTACTCTAATCATTCAGTCAGTACCCAAGAACTCATGTAGTGAGCCAGGCCTTAGCACATGGACTACTTCAAATGCCTATCCACTATGCAGGCAGTCTTCTAACCACCTACACACTTGTCTTTCACACCTTCAATTCCCCAGTCAGTATCCATACACTTCCAACAAGCACCCTGTCACTCCCCTTGCACTCCTCTAGTGACCCATTCAGCGCCATGTACTAATCCATTCACTGCTCCAAAACCCAAACACTTATAAATTCACCCAGGCACTCTCTTTGCAGTACTCTAATCATTCAGTCAGTACCCAAGGACTCATGCAGTGACCCAGGTCTTAGCACATGGACTGCTTCAAACCCCTATCCACTATGCATGCAGCCTTCTAACCACCTACACACTTGTCTTTCACACCTTCAATTCCCCAGTCAGTTTCCATACACTTCTAGAAAACACCGTGTCACTCCCCTTGCACTCCTCTAGTGACCCATTCAGCACCATGTACTAATCCATTCACTGCGCCACAACCCAAACACTTATAAATTCACCCAGGTAATCTCCTTGCAGTACTCTAATCATTCAGTCAGTACCCAAGTACTCATCCAGTGACCCAGGACTTAGCACATGGACTGCTTCAAAACCCTATCCACTGAGCATGCAGTCTTCTAACCACCTACACACTTGTCTTTCATACCTTCAAATCTCCAGTGAGTATCCACACACTCTCAGCAAACACCCTGTCACTCCCCTTGCAGTCCTCTAGTGACCCATTCAGCACCATGTGCTAATCCATTCACTGCACCAAAACCCAACCACTTATCAATTCACCCAGGCACTCTCCTTGCAGTACTCTAATCCTTCAGTCAGTACTCAAGTACTCATGCGCTGAGCCAGGCCTTAGCACATGGACCGCTTCAAACGCCTATACACTATTCATGCAGTCCTCTAACCACCTACACACTTGTCTTTCACACCTTCAATTCCCCAGTCAGTATCCATACACTTCCGTCAAACACCCTGTCACTCCCCTTGCTCTCCTCTACTGATCCATTCAGCACCATGTACTAATCCATTTACTGCGCCAAAATCCAACCACTTATAAATTCACCCAGGCACTCTCCTTGCAGTACTCTAATCATTCAGTCAGTAACCAAGTACTCATGCAGTGAGCCAGGCATTAGCACATGGACTGCTTCAAACGGCTATCCACTATGCATGCAGTCTTCTAACCACCTACACACTTGTCTTTCACACCTTTAATTCCCCAGTCAGTATCCATACGCTTCCATGAAACACCCTGTCACTCCCCTTGCACTCCTCTAGTGACCCATTCAGCACCATGTACTAATCCTTTCACTGCGCCAAAACCCAAACACTTATAAATTCACCCAGGCACTCTCCTTGCAGTACTCTAATCATTCAGTCAGTACCCAAGTATTCATCCAGTGACCCAGGGCTTAGCACATGGACTTCTTCAAACCCCTATCCACTACGCATGCAGTCTTCTAACCACCTACACACTTGTCTTTCATACCTTCAATTCTCCAGTGAGTATCTATACACTTCCAGCAAACACCCTGTCACTCCCCTTGCACTCCTCTAGTGACCCATTCAGCACCATGTAATAATCCATTCACTGCGCCAAAATCCAACCACTTATAAATTCACCCAGGCACTCTAATTGCAGTACTCTAATCCTTCAGTCAGTACTCAAGTACTCATGCACTGAGCCAGACCTTAGCACATGGACTACTTCAAACGCCTATCCACTATGCATGCAGTCCTCTAACCACCTACACACTAGTCTTTCACACCTTCAGTTCCCTAGTCAGTATCCATGTACTTCCAGCAAACACCCTATCACTCCCCTTGCACTCCTCTACTGTTCCATTCAGCACCATGTACTAATCCATTCACTGTACCAAAACCTAACCACTTATCAATTCACCCAGGCACTCTCCTTGCAGTACTCTAATCCTTCAGTCAGTTCTCAAGTACTCATGCGCTGAGCCAGGCCTTAGCACATGGACCGCTTCAAACGCCTATACACTATTCATGCAGCCCTCTAACCACCTACACACTTGTCTTTCACACCTTCAATTCCCCAGTCAGTATCCATACAGTTCCATCATACACCCTGTCACTCCCCTTGCTCTCCTCTACTGATCCATTCAGCACCATGTACTAATCCATTTACTGCGCCAAAATCCAACCACTTATAAATTCACCCAGGCACTCTCCTTGCAGTACTCTAATCATTCAGTCAGTAACCAAGTACTCATGCAGTGAGCCAGGCCTTAGCACATGGACTGCTTCAAACGGCTATCCACTATGCATGCAGTCTTCTAACCACCTACACACTTGTCTTTCACACCTTTAATTCCCCAGTCAGTATCCATACGCTTCCATATAACACCCTGTCACTCCCCTTGCACTCCTCTAGTGACCCATTCAGCACCATGTACTAATCCTTTCATTGCGCCAAAACCCAAACACTTATAAATTCACCCAGGCACTCTCCTTGCAGTACTCTAATCTTTCAGTCAGTACACAAGTACTCATGCAGCGAGCCAGGCCTTAGCACATGGACTGCTTCAAACCCCTATCCACAATACATGCAGTCCTCTAACCACCTACACACTAGTTTTTCACACATTCAGTTCCCTAGTCAGTATCCATGCACGTCCAGCAAACACCCTGTCACTCCCCTTGCACTCCTCAACTGATTTATTCAGCACCATGTACTAATCCATTTACTGCGCCAAAATCCAACCACTTATAAATTCACCCAGGCACTCTCCTTGCAGTACTCTAATCATTCAGTCAGTACCCAAGAACTCATGTAGTGAGCCAGGCCTTAGCACATGGACTACTTCAAATGCCTATCCACTTTGCAGGCAGTCTTCTAACCACCTACACACTTGTCTTTCACACCTTCAGTTCCCCAGGCAGTATCCATACACTTCCAACAAGCACCCTGTCACTCCCCTTGCACTCCTCTAGTGACCCATTCAGCGCCATGTACTAATCCATTCACTGCGCCAAAACCCAACCACTTATAAATTCAACCAGGCACTCTCCTTGCAGTACTCTAATCATTCAGTCAGTACCCAAGTACTCATCCAGTGACCCACGGCTTAGCACATGGACTGCTTCATACCCCTATCCACTATGCATGCAGTCTTCTAACCACCTACACACTTGTCTTTCATACCTTCAATTCTCCAGTGAGTATCCATACACTTCCAGCAAACACCCTGTCACTCCCCTTGCACTCCTCTAGTGACCCATTCAGCACCATGTACTAATCCATTCACTGCGCCAAAATCCAACCACTTATACATTCACCCAGGCACTCTCCTTGCAGTACTCTAATCCTTCAGTCAGTACTCAAGTACTCATGCACTGAGCCAGACCTTAGCACATGGACTGCTTCAAACGCCTATCCACTATGCATGCAGTCCTCTAACCACCTACACACTAGTCTTTCACACCTTCAGTTCCCTAGTCAGTATCCATGCACTTCCAGCAAACACCCTCTCACTCCCCTTGCACTCCTCTACTGTTCCATTCAGCACCATGTACTAATCCATTTACTGTACCAAAATCCAACCACTTATAAATTCACCCAGGCACTTTCCTTGCAGTACTCTAATCATTCAGTTAGTACCCAAGTTCTCCTGCAGTGAGCCAGGCCTTAGCACATGGACTGCTTCAAACGGCTATCCACTATGCATGCTGTCTTCTAACCACCTACACACTTGTCTTTCACACCTTTAATTCCCCAGTCAGTATCCATACGCTTCCATAAAACACCCTGTCACTCCCCTTGCACTCCTCTAGTGACCCATTCAGCACCATGTACTAATCCTTTCACTGTGCCAAAACCCAAACACTTATAAATTCACCCAGGCACTCTCCTTGCAGTACTCTAATCATTCAGTCAGTACCCAAGTACTCATCCAGTGACCCAGGGCTTAGCACATGGACTGCTTCAAACCCCTATCCACTATGCATGCAGTCTTCTAACCACCCACACACTTGTCTTTCATACCTTCAATTCTCCAGTGAGTATCCATACATTTCCAGCAAACACTCTGTCACTCCCCTTGCACTCCTCTAGTGACCCATTCAGCACCATGTACTAATCCATTCACTGCGCCAAAACCCAACCACTTATAAATTCACCCAGGCACTCTCCTTGCAGTACTCTAATCCTTCAGTCAGTACTCAAGTACTCATGCACTGAGCCAGGCCTTAGCACATGGACCGCTGCAAACGCCTATCCACTATGCATGCAGTCCTCTAACCACCGACACACTAGTCTTTCACACCTTCAGTTCCCTAGTCAGTATCCATGCACTTCCAGCAAACACCCTTTCACTCCCCTTGCACTCTTCTACTGTTCCATTCAGCACCATGTACTAATCCATTTACTGTACCAAAATCCAACCACTTATAAATTCACCCAGGCACTTTCCTTGCAGTACTCTAATCATTCAGTTAGTACCCAAGTACTCATGCAGTGAGGCTGGCCTTAGCACATGGACTGCTTCAAACACCTATCCATTATGCATGCAGTCTTCTAACCACCTACACACTTGTCTTTCACACCTTCAATTCCCCACTCAGTATCCATACACTTCCAGCAAACACCCTGTCACTCCCCTTGCACTCCTCTAATGACCCATTCAGCACCATGTACTAATCCATTCACTGCGCCAATACCCAAACACTTATAAATTCACCCAGGCACTCTCCTTGCAGTACTCTAATCCTTCAGTCAGTACTCAAGTACTCATGCACTGAGCCAGGCCTTAGCACATGGACTGCTTCAAACGCCTATCCACTATGCATGCAGTCCTCTAACCACCTACACACTTGTATTTCACACCTTCAATTCCCCAGTCAGTATCCATACGCTTCCATAAAACACCCTGTCACTCCCCTTGCACTCCTCTAGTGACCCATTCAGCACCATGTACTAATCCTTTCACTGCGCCAAAACCCAAACACTTATAAATTCACCCAGGCACTCTTCTTGCAGTACTCTAATCTTTCAGTCAGTACACAAGTACTCATGCAGCGAGCCAGGCCTTAGCACATGGACTGCTTCAAACCCCTATCCACAATACATGCAGTCCTCTAACCACCTACACACTAGTCTTTCACACATTCAGTTCCCTAGTCAGTATCCATGCACTTCCAGCAAACACCCTGTCACTCCCCTTGCACTCCTCAACTGATTTATTCAGCACCATGTACTAATCCATTTACTGTGCCAAAATCCAACCACTTATGAATTCACCCAGGCACTCTCCTTGCAGTACTCTAATCATTCAGTCAGTACCCAAGAACTCATGTAGTGAGCCAGGCCTTAGCACATGGACTACTTCAAATGCCTATCCACTATGCAGGCAGTCTTCTAACCACCTACACACTTGTCTTTCACACCTTCAATTCCCCAGTCAGTATCCATACACTTCCAACAAGCACCCTGTCACTCCCCTTCCACTCCTCTAGTGACCCATTCAGCGCCATGTACTAATCCATTCACTGCGCCAAAACCCAAACACTTATAAATTCACCCAGGCACTCTCTTTGCAGTACTCTAATTATTCAGTCAGTACCCAAGGACTCATGCAGTGACCCAGGTCTTAGTACATGGACTGTTTCAAACCCCTATCCACTATGCATGCAGCCTTCTACCCAAGTACTCATCCAGTGACCCAGGACTTAGCACATGGACTGCTTCAAAACCCTATCCACTGAGCATGCAGTCTTCTAACCACCTACACACTTGTCTTTCATACCTTCAAATCTCCAGTGAGTATCCACACACTCTCAGCAAACACCCTGTCACTCCCCTTGCAGTCCTCTAGTGACCCATTCAGCACCATTTACTAATCCATTCACTGCACCAAAACCCAACCACTTACCAATTCACCCAGGCACTCTCCTTACAGTGCTCTAATCCTTCAGTCAGTACTCAAGTACTCATGCGCTGAGCCAGGCCTTAGCACATGGACCGCTTCAAACGCCTATACACTATTCATGCAGTCCTCTAACCACCTACACACTTGTCTTTCACACCTTCAATTCCCCAGTCAGTATCCATACACTTCCATCAAACACCCTGTCGCTCCCCTTGCTCTCCTCTACTGATCCATTCAGCACCATGTACTAATCCATTTACTGCGCCAAAATCCAACCACTTATAAATTCACCCAGGCACTCTCCTTGCAGTACTCTAATCATTCAGTCAGTAACCAAGTACTCATGCAGTGAGCCAGGCCTTAGCACATGGACTGCTTCAAAAGGCTATCCACTATGCATGCAGTCTTCTAACCACCTACACACTTGTCTTTCACACCTTTAATTCCCAGTCAGTATCCATACGCTTCCATAAAACACCCTGTCACTCCCCTTGCACTCCTCTAGTGACCCATTCAGCACCATGTACTAATCCTTTCACTGCGCCAAAACCCAAACACTTATAAATTCACCCAGGCACTCTCCTTGCAGTACTCTAATCATTCAGTCAGTACCCAAGTACTCATCCAGTGACGCAGGGCTTAGCACATGAACGGCTTCAAACCCCTATCCACTATGCATGCAGTCTTCTAACCACCTACACACTTGTCTTTCATACCTTCAATTCTCCAGTGAGTATCCATATACTTCCAGCAAACACCCTGTCACTCCCCTTGCACTCCTCTAGTGACCCATTCAGCACCATGTAATAATCCATTCACTGCGCCAAAATCCATCCACTTATAAATTCACCCAGGCACTCTCCTTGCAGTACTCTAATCCTTCAGTCAGTACTCAAGTACTCATGCACTGAGCCAGACCTTAGCACATGGACTGCTTCAAACGCCTATCCACTATGCATGCAGTCCTCTAACCACCTACACACTAGTCTTTCACACCTTCAGTTCCCTAGTCAGTATCCATGTACTTCCAGCAAACACCCTGTCACTCCCCTTGCACTCCTCTACTGTTCCATTCAGCACCATGTACTAATCCATTCACTGCACCAAAACCCAACCACTTATCAATTCACCCAGGCACTCTCCTTGCAGTACTCTAATCCTTCAGTCAGTACCCAAGTACTCATGCAGTGAGCCAGGCCTTAGCACATGGACTGCTTCAAACGCCTATCCAGTATGCATGCAGTCTTCTAACCACCCACACACTTGTCTTTCACACCTTCAATTCCCCAGTCAGTATCCATACACTTCCATCAAACACCCTGTCACTCCCCTTGCACTCCTCTAGTGACCCATTTAGCACCATGTACTAATCCTTTCACTGCGCCAAAACCCAACCACTTATAAATTCAACCAGGCACTCTCCTTGCAGTACTCTAATCATTCAGTCAGTACCCAAGTACTCATCCAGTGACCCAGGGCTTAGCACATGGACTGCCTCAAAACCCTATCCACTATGCATGCAGTCTTCTAACCACCTACACACTTGTCTTTCACACCTTCAATTCCCCAGTCAGTATCCATACACTTCCAGCAAACACCCTGTCACTCCCCTTGCACTCCCTTAGTGACCCATTCAGCACAATGTACTAATCCATTCACTGCGTCAAAACCCAACCCCTTATAAATTCAACCAGGCACTCTCTTTGCAGTACTCTAATCATTCAGTCAGTACCCAAGTACTCATCCAGTGACCCAGGGCTTAGCACATGGACTGCTTCAAACCCCTATCCACTATGCATGTAGTCTTCTAACCACCTACACACTTGTCTTTCATACCTTCAATTCTCCAGTGAGTATCCATACATTTCCAGCAAACACCCTGTCACTCCCCTTGCACTCCTCTAGTGACCCATTCAGCACCATGTACTAATCCATTCACTCGCGCCAAAATCCAACCACTTATAAATTCACCCAGGCACTCTCCTTGCAGTACTCTAATCCTTCAGTCAGTACTCAAGTACTCATGCACTGAGCCACACCTTAGCACATGGACTGCTTCAAACGCCTATCCACTATGCATGCAGTCCTCTAACCACCTACACACTAGTCTTTCACACCTTCAGTTCCCTAGTCAGTATCCATGCACTTCCAGCAAACACCCTGTCACTCCCCTTGCACTCCTCTACTGTTCCATTCAGCACCATGTACTAATCCATTTACTGTACCAAAATCCAACCACTTATAAATTCACCCAGGCACTTTCCTTGCAGTACTCTAATCATTCAGTTAGTACCCAAGTACTCATGCAGTGAGGCAGGCCTTAGCACATGGACTGCTTCAAACACCTATCCATTATGCATGCAGTCTTCTAACCACCTACACACTCGTCTTTCACACCTTCAATTCCCCACTCAGTATCCATACACTTCCAGCAAACACCCTGTCACTCCCCTTGCACTACTCTAATGACCCATTCAGCACCATGTACTGATCCATTCACTGCGCCAATACCCAAACACTTATAAATTCACCCAGGCACTCTCCTTGCAGTACTCTAATCCTTCAGTCAGCACTCAAGTACTCATGCACTGAGCCAGGCCTTAGCACATGGACTGCTTCAAACACCTATCCACTATGCATGCAGTCCTCTAACCACCTACACACTTGTATTTCACACCTTCAATTCCCCAGTCAGTATCCATACGCTTCCATAAAACACCCTGTCACTCCCCTTGCACTCCTCTAGTGACCCATTCAGCACCATGTACTAATCCTTTCACTGCGCCAAAACCCAACCACTTATAAATTCACCCAGGCACTCTCCTTGCTGTACTCTAATGATTCAGTCAGTACCCATGCACTCATCCAGTGAATCAGGCCTTAGCACATGGACTGTTTTAAATTGCTATCCACTATGCATGCAGTCTTCTAACCACCTACACACTTGTCTTTCACACCTTCAATTATCCAGTCAGTATCCATACACTTCTAGCAAACACCCTGTTACTCCCCTTGCACTACTGTAGTGACCCATTCAGCACCATGTACTAATCCGTTCACTGCGCCAAAACCCAACCACTTATAAGTTCACCCAGGCACTCTCCTTGCAGTACTCTAATCATTCAGTCAGTACCCAAGTACTCATGCACTGAGCCAGGCCTTAGCACATGGACTGCTTCAAACGACTATCCACTATGCATGCAGTCCTCTAACCATCTACACACTTGTCTTTCACACCTTCAATTCCCCAGTCCGTATCCATACACTTCCAGCAAAAACCCTGTCTCACCTCTTTCACTCCTCTATTGTCCCATTCAGCACAATGTACTAATCCATTCACTGCGCCAAAAGCCAAACACTTATATATTCACCCAGGCACTCTCCTTGCAGAACTCTAATCATTCAGTCAGTACCCATGCACTCATCCAGTGAACCAGGCCTTAGCACATGGACTGCTTCAAACTCCTATCAACTATGCATGCAGTCTTCTAACCACCTACACACTTGTCTTTCACACCTTCAATTCTCCAGTCAGTATCCATACACTTCTAGCAAGCACCCTGTTACTCCCCTTGCACTACTGTAGTGACCCATTCAGCACCATGTACTAATCCATTCACTGCGCCAAAACCCAACCACTTATAAGTTCACCCAGGCCCTCTCCTTGCAGTAATCTAATCATTCAGTCAGTACCCAAGTACTCATGCACTGAGCCAGGCCTTAGCAAATAGACTGCTTGAAACGCATATCCACTATGCATGCAGTCCTCTAACCACCTACACATTCATCTTTCACACCTTCAATTCCCCAGTCAGTATCTATACACTCCAGAAAACACCCTGTCACTCCCCTTGCACTCCTCCAGGGACCCATTCAGCACCATGAACTAATCCATTCACTGCGCCAAAAGCCAACCACTTATAAATTCACCCAGGCACTCTCCTTGCTGTACTCTAATGATTCAGTCAGTACCCATGTACTCATCCAGTGAACCAGGCCTTAGCACATGGATTGCTTCAAACCCCTATCCACTATGCATGCAGTCTTCTAACTACCTACACACTTGTCTTTCACACCTTCAATTATCCAGTCAGTATCCATACACTTCTAGCAAACACCCTGTTACTCCCCTTGCACTACTGTAGTGACCCATTCAGCACCATGTACTAATCCATACACTGCGCCAAAACCCAACCACTTATAAGTTCACCCAGGCACTCTCCTTGCAGTACTCTAATCATTCAGTCAGTACCCAAGTACTCATGCACTGAGCCAGGCCTTAGCACATGGACTGCTTCAAACGACTATCTACTATCCATGCAGTCCTCTAACCACCTACACACTTGTCTTTCACACCTTCAATTCCCTAGTCAGTATCTATACACTCCAGCAAACACCCTGTCACTCCCCTTGCACTCCTCTATTGACCCATTCTGCACCATGTACTAATCCATTCACTGTGCCAAAACCGAAACACTTATAAATTCACCCAGGCACTCTCCTTGCAGTACTCTAATCATTCAGTCAGTACCCAATTACTCATCCAGTGACCCAGGCCATAGCAAATGGACTGCTTCAAACCCCTATCCACTATGTATGCAGTCCTCTAACCACCTACACACTTGTCTTTCACACCTTCAATTCCCCAGTCATTATCCATACACTTCCAGCAAACCCCCTGTCACTCCCCTTGCACTCCTCTAGTGACCCATTCAGCACCATGTACTAATCCGTTTAGTGCACCAAAACCCAACCTCTTATAAATTCAACCAGGCACTCTCCTTGCAGTACTCTAATCATTCAGTCAGTACCCAAGTACTCATGCAGTGAGCCAGGCCTTAGCACATGGACTGCTTCAAACTCCTATCCACTATGCATGCAGTCTTCTAACCACCTCATACTTGTCTTTCACACCTTCAATTCCCCAGTCATTATCCATACACTTCCAGCAAACACCCTGTCACTCCCCTTGCACTCATCTAGTGACCCATTCAGCACCATGTACTAATCCATTTAGTGCGCCAAAACCCAACCACTTATAAATTCACCCAGGCACTCTCCTTGCAGTACTCTAATTATTCAGTCAATACCCAAGTACTCATGCAGTGAGCCAGGCCTTAGCACATGGATTGCTTCAAACGCCTATCCACTATGCATGCAGTCTTCTAACCACCTACACACTTGTCTTTCACACCTTTAATTCCCCAGTCAGTATCCATACAATTCCAGCAAACAACCTGTCCCTCCCCTTGCGCTCCTCTATTGACCCGTTCAGCACCATGTGCTAATCCATTCACTGTGCCAAAACCCAAACACTTATAAATTCACCCAGGCACTCTGCTTGCAGTGCTCTAATCATTCAGTCAGTACCCAAGTACTCATCCAGTGACTCAGGCCTTAGCAAATGGACTGCTTCAAACCCTATCCACTATGTATGCAGTCCTCTAACCACCTACATACTTGTCTTTCACACCTTCAATTCCCCAGTCAGTATCTATACACTTCCAGCAAACACCCTGTCACTCCCCTTGCACTCCTCCAGTGACCCATTCAGCACCATGTACTAATCCATTCACTGCGCCAAAAGCCAACCACTTATAAATTCACCCAGGAACTCTCCTTGCTGTACTCTACTGATTCAGTCAGTACCCATGTACTCATCCAGTGAACCAGGCCTTAGCACATGGATTGCTTCAAACCCCTATCCACTATGCATGCAGTCTTCTAACCACCTAAACACTTGTCTTTCACACCTTCAATTCTCCAGTCAGTATCCATACACTTCTAGCAAACACCCTGTTACTCCCCTTGCACTACTGTAGTGACCCATTCAGCACCATGTACTAATCCATTCACTGCGCCAAAACCCAACTACTTATAAGTTCACCCAGGCACTCTCCTTGCAGTACTCTAATCATTCAGTCAGTACCCAAGTACTCATGCACTGAGCCAGGCCTTAGCACATGGACTACTTCAAATGCCTATCCACTATGCATGCAGTCCTCTAACCACCTACACACTTGTCTCTCACACCTTCAGTTCCCCAGTCCGTATCCATACACTTCCAGCAAACACCCTGTCACTCCCCTTTCACTCCTCTAGTGTCCCATTCAGCACAATGTACTAATCCATTCACTGCGCCAAAACCCAAACACTTATAAAATCACCCAGGTACTCTCCTTGCAGTATTCTAATCATTCAGTCAGTATCCAAGTACTCATCCAGTGACCCAGGCCTTAGCACATGGACTGCTTCAAACCCCTATCCACTATGCATGCAGTCCTCTAACCACCTACACACTTGTCTTAAACACCTTCAATTCCCCAGTCGGTATCTATACACTTCCAACAAACACCCTGTCACTCCCCTTGCACTCCTCCAGTGAACCATTCAGCACCATGTACTAATCCATTCACTGCGCCAAAAGCCAACCACTTATAAATTCACCCAGGCACTCTCCTTGCAGTACTCTAATTATTCAGTCAATACCCAAGTACTCATGCAGTGAGCCAGGCCTTAGCACATGGATTGCTTCAAACGCCTATCCACTATGCATGCAGTCTTCTAACCACCTACACACTTGTCTTTCACACCTTTAATTCCCCAGTCAGTATCCATACAATTCCAGCAAACAACCTGTCCCTCCCCTTGTGCTCCTCTATTGACCCGTTCAGCACCATGTGCTAATCCATTCACTGTGCCAAAACCCAAACACTTATAAATTCACCCAGGCACTCTGCTTGCAGTGCTCTAATCATTCAGTCAGTACCCAAGTACTCATGCAGTGAGCCAGGCCTTAGCACATGGACTGCTTCAAACTCCTATCCACTATGCATGCAGTCTTCTAACCACCTACATACTTGTCTTTCACACCTTCAATTCCCCAGTCAGTATCTATACACTCCAGAAAACACCCTGTCACTCCCCTTGCACTCCTCCAGTGACCCATTCAGCACCATGAACTAATCCATTCACTGCGCCAAAAGCCAACCACTTATAAATTCACCCAGGCACTCTCCTTGCTGTACTCTAATGATTCAGTCAGTACCCATGTACTCATCCAGTGAACCAGGCCTTAGCACATGGATTGCTTCAAACCCCTATCCACTATGCATGCAGTCTTCTAACCACCTACACGCGTGTCTTTCACACCTTCAATTATCCAGTCAGTATCCATACACTTCTAGCAAACACCCTGTTACTCCCCTTGCACTACTGTAGTGACCCATTCAGCATCATGTACTAATCCATTCACTGCGCCAAAACACAACCACTTATAAGTTCACCCAGGCACTCTCCTTGCAGTACTCTAATCATTCAGTCAGTACCCAGGTACTAATGCACTGAGCCAGGCCTTAGCACATGGACTGCTTCAAATCCCTATCCACTATGCATGCAGTCTTCTAACTACCTACACACTTGTCTTTCACACCTTCAATTATCCAGTCAGTATCCATACACTTCTAGCAAACACGCTGTTACTCCCCTTGCACTACTGTAGTGACCCATTCAGCACCATGTACTAATCCGTTCACTGCGCCAAAACCCAACCACTTATAAGTTCACCCAGGCATTCTCCTTACAGTACTCTAATCATTCAGTCAGTACCCAAGTACTCATGCACTGAGCCAGGCCTTAGCACATGGACTGCTTCAAACGACTATCCACTATGCATGCAGTCCTCTAACCACCTACACACTTGTCTTTCACACCTTCAATTCCCTAGTCAGTGTCTATACACTCCAGCAAACACCCTGTCACTCCCCTTGCACTCCTCTATTGACCCATTCTGCACCATGTACTAATCCATTCACTGTGCCAAAACCCAAACACTTATAAATTCACCCAGGCACTCTCCTTGCAGTTCTCTAATCATTCAGTCAGTACCCAATTACTCATCCAGTGACCCAGGCCTTAGCAAATGGACTGCTTCAAACCCCTATCCACTATGTATGCAGTCCTCTAACCACCTACACACTTGTCTTTCACACCTTCAATTCCCCAGTCATTATCCATACACTTCCAGCAAACACCCTGTCACTCCCCTTGCACTCCTCTAGTGACCCATTCAGCACCATGTACTAATCCGTTTAGTGCGCCAAAACCCAACCTCTTATAAATTCACCCAGGCACTCTCCTTGCAGTACTCTAATCATTCAGTCAGTACCCAAGTACTCATGTAGTGAGCCAGGCCTTAGCACATGGACTGCTTCAAACTCCTATCCACTATTCATGCAGTCTTCTAACCACCTACATACTTGTCTTTCACACCTTCAATTCCCCAGTCATTATCCATACACTTCCAGCAAACACCCTGTCACTCCCCTTGCACTCATCTAGTGACCCATTCAGCACCATGTACTAATCCATTTAGTGCGCCAAAGCCCAACCACTGATAAATTCACCCAGGCTCTCTCCTTGCAGTACTCTAATTATTCAGTCAGTACCCAAGTACTCATGCAGTGAGCCAGGCCTTAGCACATGGATTGCTTCAAACGCCTATCCACTATGCATGCAGTCTTCTAACCACCTACACACTTGTCTTTCACACCTTTAATTCCCCAGTCAGTATCCATACACTTCCAGCAAACAACCTGTCCCTCCCCTTGCGCTCCTCTATTGACCCGTTCAGCACCATGTACTAATCCATTCACTGTGCCAAAACCCAAACACTTATAAATTCACCCAGGCACTCTGCTTGCAGTGCTCTAATCATTCAGTCAGTACCCAAGTACTCATCCAGTGACTCAGGCCTTAGCAAATGGACTGCTTCAAACCCCTATCCACTATGTATGCAGTCCTCTAACCACCTACATACTTGTCTTTCACACCTTCAATTCCCCAGTCAGTATCTATACACTTCCAGCAAAAACCCTGTCACTCCCCTTGCACTCCTCCAGTGACCCATTCAGCACCATGTACTAATCCATTCACTGCGCCAAAAGCCAACCACTTATAAATTCACCCAGGAACTTTCCTTGCTGTACTCTACTGATTCAGTCAGTACCCATGTACTCATCCAGTGAACCAGGCCTTAGCACATGGACTGCTTCAAACCCCTATCCACTATGCATGCAGTCTTCTAACCACCTACACACTTGTCTTTCACACCTTCAATTCTCCAGTCAGTATCCATACACTTCTATCAAACACCCTGTTACTCCCCTTGCACTACTGTAGTGACCCATTCAGCACCATGTACTAATCCATTCACTGCGCCAAAACCCAACTACTTATAAGTTCACCCAGGCACTCTCCTTGCAGTACTCTAATCATTCAGTCAGTACCCAAGTACTCATGCACTGAGCCAGGCCTTAGCACATGGACTACTTCAAACGCCTATCCACTATGCATGCAGTCCTCTAACCACCTACACACTTGTCTTTCACACCTTCAATTCCCCAGTCCGTATCCATACACTTCCAGCAAACACCCTGTCACTCCCCTTTCACTCCTCTCGTGTCCCATTCAGCACAATGTACTAATCCATTCACTGCGCCAAAACCCAAACACTTATAAAATCACCCAGGTACTCTTCTTGCAGTATTCTAATCATTCAGTCAGTATCCAAGTACTCATCCAGTGACCCAGGCCTTAGCACATGGACTGCTTCAAACCCCTATCCACTATGCATGCAGTCCTCTAACCACCTACACACTTGTCTTAAACACCTTCAATTCCCCAGTCAGTATCTATACACTTCCAGCAAACACCCTGTCACTCCCCTTGCACTCCTCCAGTGACCCATTCAGCACCATGTACTAATCCATTCACTGCGCCAAAAGCCAACCACTTATAAATTCACCCAGGCACTCTCCTTGCTGTACTCTAATCATTCAGTCAGTACCCAAGTACTCATTCACTGAGCCAGGCCTTAGCACATGGACTGCTTCAAACGACTATCCACTATGCATGCAGTCTTCTAACCACTTACATACTTGTCTTTGACACCTTCAATTCCCCAGTCATTATCCATACACTTCCAGCAAACACCCTGTCACTCCCCTTGCACTCCTCTAGTGACCCATTCAGCACCATGTACTAATCCATTCACTGTGCCAAAACCCAAACACTTATAAATTCACCCAGGCACTCTGCTTGCAGTGCTCTAATCATTCAGTCAGTAGCCAAGTACTCATCCAGTGACCCAGGCCTTAGCAAATGGACTGCTTCAAACCCCTATCCACAATGTATGCAGTCCTCTAACCACCTACCTACTTGTCTTTCACACCTTCAATTCCCCAGTCAGTATCTATACACTTCTAGCAAACACCCTGTTACTCCCCTTGCACTACTGTAGTGACCCATTCAGCACCATGTACTAATCCATTCACTGCGCCAAAACCCAACTACTTATAAGTTCACCCAGGCACTCTCCTTGCAGTACTCTAATCATTCAGTCAGTACCCAAGTACTCATGCACTGAGCCAGGCCTTAGCACATGGACTACTTCAAACGCCTATCCACTATGCATGCAGTCCTCTAACCACCTACACACTTGTCTTTCACAGCTTCAATTCCCTAGTCAGTATCTATACACTCCAGCAAACACCCTGTCACTCCCCTTGCACTCCTCTATTGACCCATTCTGCACCATGTACTAATCCATTCACTGTGCCAAAACCCAAACACTTATAAATTCACCCAGGCACTCTCCTTGCAGTACTCTAATCATTCAGGCAGTACCCAATTACTCATCCAGTGACCCAGGCCTTAGCAAATGGACTGCTTCAAACCCCTATCCACTATGTATGCAGTCCTCTAACCACCTACACACTTGTCTTTCACACCTTCAATTCCCCAGTCATTATCCATACACTTCCAGCAAACACCCTGTCACTCCCCTTGCACTCCTCTAGTGACCCATTCAGCACCATGTACTAATCCGTTTAGTGCGCCAAAACCCAACCTCTTATAAATTCACCCAGGCACTCTCCTTGCAGTACTCTAATCATTCAGTCAGTACCCAAGTACTCATGCAGTGAGCCAGGCCTTAGCACATGGACTGCTTCAAACTTCTATCCACTATGCATGCAGTCTTCTAACCACCTACCTACTTGTCTTTCACACCTTCAATTCCCCAGTCATTATCCATACACTTCCAGCAAACACCCTGTCACTCCCCTTGCACTCATCTAGTGACCCATTCAGCACCATGTACTAATCCATTTAGTGCGCCAAAGCCCAACCACTTATAAATTCACCCAGGCACTCTCCTTGCAGTACTCTAATTATTCAGTCAGTACCCATGTACTCATCCAGTGAACCAGGCCTTAGCACATGGACTGCTTCAAACCCCTATCCACTATGCATGCAGTCTTCTAACCACCTACACACTTGTCTTTCACACCTTCAATTCTCCAGTCAGTATCCATACACCTCTATCAAACACCCTGTTACTCCCCTTGCACTACTGTAGTGACCCATTCAGCACCATGTACTAATCCATTCACTGCGCCAAAACCCAACTACTTATAAGTTCACCCAGGCACTCTCCTTGCAGTACTCTAATCATTCAGTCAGTACCCAAGTACTCATGCACTGAGCCAGGCGTTAGCACATGGACTACTTCAAACGCCTATCCACTATGCATGCAGTCCTCTAACCACCTACACACTTGTCTTTCACACCTTCAATTCCCCAGTCCGTATCCATACACTTCCAGCAAACACCCTGTCACTCCCCTTTCACTCCTCTAGTGTCCCATTCAGCACAATGTACTAATCCATTCACTGCGCCAAAACCCAAACACTTATAAAATCACTCAGGTACTCTTCTTGCAGTATTCTAATCATTCAGTCAGTATCCAAGTACTCATCCAGTGACCCAGGCCTTAGCACATGGACTGCTTCAAACCCCTTTCCACTATGCATGCAGTCCTCTAACCACCTACACACTTGTCTTAAACACCTTCAATTCCCCAGTCAGTATCTATACACTTCCAGCAAACACCCTGTCACTCCCCTTGCACTCCTCCAGTGACCCATTCAGCACCATGTACTAATCCATTCACTGCGCCAAAAGCCAACCACTTATAAATTCACCCAGGCACTCTCCTTGCTGTACTCTAATCATTCAGTCAGTACCCAAGTACTCATTCACTGAGCCAGGCCTTAGCACATGGACTGCTTCAAACGCCTATCCACTATGCATGCAGTCTTCTGACCACTTACATACTTGTCTTTCACACCTTTAATTCCCCAGTCATTATCCATACACTTCCAGCAAACACCCTGTCACTCCCCTTGCACTCCTCTAGTGACCCGTTCAGCACCATGTACTAATCCATTCACTGTGCCAAAACCCAAACACTTATAAATTCACCCTGGCACTCTGCTTGCAGTGCTCTAATCATTCAGTCAGTACCCAAGTACTCATCCAGTGACCCAGGCCTTAGCAAATGGACTGCTTCAAACCCCTATCCACAATGTATGCAGTCCTCTAACCACCTACCTACTTGTCTTTCACACCTTCAATTCCCCAGTCAGTATCTATACACTTCTAGCAAACACCCTGTTACTCCCCTTGCACTACTGTAGTGACCCATTCAGCACCATGTACTAATCCATTCACTGCGCCAAAACCCAACTACTTATAAGTTCACCCAGGCACTCTCCTTGCAGTACTCTAATCATTCAGTCAGTACCCAAGTACTCATGCACTGAGCCAGGCCTTAGCACATGGACTACTTCAAACGCCTATCCACTATGCACGCAGTCCTCTAACCACCTACACACTTGTCTTTCACACCTTCAATTCCCCAGTCCGTATCCATACACTCCAGCAAACACCCTGTCACTCCCCTTGCACTCCTCTTTTGACCCATTCAGCACCATGTACTAATCCATTCACTGCGCCAAAAGCCAACCACTTATAAATTCACCCAGGCACTCTCCTTGCAGTACTCTAATCATTCAGTCAGTACCCAAGTACTCATTCACTGAGCCAGGCCTTAGCACATGGACTGCTTCAAACGCCTATCCACTATGCATGCAGTCCTCTAACTACCTACACATTTGTCTTTTACACCTTCAATTCCCCAGTCAGTATCTATACACTCCAGCAAACACCCTGTCACTCCCCTTGCACTCCTCTATTGACCAATTCAGCACCATGTACTAATCCATTCAGTGCGCCAAATCAACAACTTATAAATTCACCCAGGCACTCTCCTTGCTGTACTCTAATGATTCAGTCAGTATCCATGTACTCATCCAGTGAACCAGGCCTTAGCACATGGACTGCTTCAAACTCCTATCCACTATGCATGCAGTCTTCTAACCACCTACACACTTGTCTTTCACACCTTCAATTCTCCAGTCAGTATCCATACACTTCTAGCAAGCACCCTGTTACTCCCCTTGCACTACTGTAGTGACCCATTCAGCACCATGTACTAATCCATTCACTGCGCCAAAACCCAACCACTTATAAGTTCACCCAGGTCCTCTCCTTGCAGTAATCTAATCATTCAGTCAGTACCCAAGTACTCATGCACTGAGCCAGGCCTTAGCAAATAGACTGCTTGAAACGCCTATCCACTATGCATGCAGTCCTCTAACCACCTACACATTCGTCTTTCACACCTTCAATTCCCCAGTCAGTATCTATACACTCCAGAAAACACCCTGTCACTCCCCTTGCACTCCTCCAGTGACCTATTCAGCACCATGAACTAATCCATTCACTACGCCAAAAGCCAACCACTTATAAATTCACCCAGGCACTCTCCTTGCAGTACTCTAATCATTCAGTCAGTACCCAGGTACTCATGCACTGAGCCAGGCCTTAGCACATGGACTGCTTCAAATCCCTATCCACTATGCATGCAGTCTTCTAACTACCTACACACTTTTCTTTCACACCTTCAATTATCCAGTCAGTATCCATACACTTCTAGCAAACACCCTGTTACTCCCCTTGCACTACTGTAGTGACCCATTCAGCACCATGTACTAATCCGTTCACTGCGCCAAAACCCAACCACTTATAAGTTCACCCAGGCACTCTCCTTGCAGTACTCTAATCATTCAGTCAGTACCCAAGTAGTCATGCACTGAGCCAGGCCTTAGCACATGGACTGCTTCAAACGACTATCCACTATGCATGCAGTCCTCTAACCACCTACACACTTGTTTTTCACACCTTTAATTTCCTATTCAGTATCTATACACGCCAGCAAACACCCTGTCACTCCCCTTGCACTCCTCTATTGACCCATTCTGCACCATGTACTAATCCATTCACTGTGCCAAAACCCAAATACTTAGAAATTCACCCAGGCACTCTCCTTGCAGCACTCTAATCATTCAGTCAGTACCCAATTACTCATCCAGTGACCCAGGCCTTAGCAAATGGACTGCTTCAAACCCCTATCCACCATGTATGCAGTCCTCTAACCACCTACACACTTGTCTTTCACACCTTCAATTCCCCAGTCATTATCCATACACTTCCAGCAAACACCCTGTCACTCCCCTTGCACTCCTCTAGTGACCCATTCAGCACCATGTACTAATCCGTTTAGTGCACCAAAACCCAACCTCTTATAAATTCACCCAGGCACTCTCCTTGCAGTACTCTAATCATTCAGTCAGTACCCAAGTACTCATGCAGTGAGCCAGACCTTAGCACATGGACTGCTTCAAACTCCTATCCACTATGCATGCAGTCTTCTAACCACCTACATACTTGTCTTTCACACCTTCAATTCCCCAGTTATTATCCATACACTTCCAGCAAACACCCTGTCACTCCCCTTGCACTCATCTAGTGACCCATTCAGCACCATGTACTAATCCATTTAGTGCGCCAAAACCCAACCACTTATAAATTCACCCAGGCACTCACCTTTCAGTACTCCAATTATTCAGTCAGTACCCAAGTACTCATGCAGTGAGCCAGGCCTTAGCACATGGATTGCTTCAAACGCCTATCCACTATGCATGCAGTCTTCTAACCACCTACACACTTGTCTTTCACACCTTTAATTCCCCAGTCAGTATCCATACACTTCCAGCAAACAACCTGTCCCTCCCCTTGCGCTCCTCTATTGACCCGTTCAGCACCATGTACTAATCCATTCACTGTGCCAAAACCCAAACACTTAAAAATTCACCCAGGCACTCTGCTTGCAGTGCTCTAATCATTCAGTCAGTACCCAAGTACTCATCCAGTGACTCAGGCCTTAGCAAATGGACTGCTTCAAACCCCTATCCACTATGTATGCAGTCCTCTAACCACCTACATACTTGTCTTTCACACCTTCAATTCCCCAGTCAGTATCTATACACTTCCAGCAAACACCCTGTCACTCCCCTTGCACTCCTCCAGTGACCCATTCAGCACCATGTACTAATCCATTCACTGCGCTAAAAGCCAACCACTTATAAATTCACCCAGGAACTCTCCTTGCTGTACTCTACTGATTCAGTCAGTACCCATGTACTCATCCAGTGAACCAGGCCTTAGCACATGGACTGCTTCAAACCCCTATCCACTATGCATGCAGTCTTCTAACCACCTACACACTTGTCTTTTACACCTTCAATTCTCCAGTCAGTATCCATACACTTCTAGCAAACACCCTGTTACTCCCCTTGCACTACTGTAGTGACCCATTCAGCACCATGTGTAAATCCATTCACTGCGCCAAAACCCAACTACTTATAAGTTCACCCAGGCACTCTCCTTGCAGTACTCTAATCATTCAGTCAGTACCCAAGTACTCATGCACTGAGCCAGGCCTTAGCACATGGACTACTTCAAACGCCTATCCACTATGCATGCAGTCCTCTAACCACCTACACACTTGTCTTTCACACCTTCAGTTCCCCAGTCCGTATCCATACACTTTCAGCAAACACCCTGTCACTCCCCTTTCACTCCTCTAGTGTCCCATTCAGCACAATGTACTAATCCATTCACTGCGCCAAAACCCAAACACTTATAAAATCACCCAGGTACTCTCCTTGCAGTATTCTAATCATTCAGTCAGTATCCAAGTACTCATCCAGTGACCCAGGCCTTAGCACATGGACTGCTTCAAACCCCTATCCACTATGCATGCAGTCCTCTAACCACCTACACACTTGTCTTAAACACCTTCAATTCCCCAGTCAGTATCTATACACTTCCAACAAACACCCTGTCACTCCCCTTGCACTCCTCCAGTGACCCATTCAGCACCATGTACTAATCCATTCACTGCGCCAAAACCCAACCACTTATAAGTTCACCCAGTCCCTCTCCTTGCAGTAATCTAATCATTCAGTCAGTACCCAAGTACTCATGCACTGAGCCAGGCCTTAGCAAATAGACTGCTTGAAACGCCTATCCACTATGCATGCAGTCCTCTAACCACCTACACATTCGTCTTTCACACCTTCAATTCCCCAGTCAGTATCTATACACTCTAGAAAACACCCTGTCACTCCCCTTGCACTCCTCCAGTGACCCATTCAGCACCATGAACTAATCCATTCACTGCGCCAAAAGCCAACCACTTATAAATTCACCCAGGCACTCTCCTTGCTGTACTCTAATGATTCAGTCAGTACCCATGTACTCATCCAGTGAACCAGGCCTTAGCACATGGATTGCTTCAAACCCCTATCCACTATGCATGCAGTCTTCTAACCACCTACACACGTGTCTTTCACACCTTCAATTATCCAGTCAGTATCCATACACTTCTAGCAAACACCCTGTTACTCCCCTTGCACTACTGTAGTGACCCATTCAGCATTATGTACTAATCCATTCACTGCGCCAAAACACAACCACTTATAAGTTCACCCGGGCACTCTCCTTGCAGTACTCTAATCATTCAGTCAGTACCCAGGTACTCATGCACTGAGCCAGGCCTTTGCACATGGACTGCTTCAAATCCCTATCCACTATGCATGCAGTCTTCTAACTACCTACACACTTGTCTTTCACACCTTCAATTATCCAGTCAGTATCCATACACTTCTAGCAAACACCCTGTTACTCCCCTTGCACTACTGTAGTGACCCATTCAGCACCATGTACTAATCCGTTCACTGCGCCAAAACCAAACCACTTATAAGTTCACCCAGGCACTCTCCTTGCAGTACTCTAATCATTCAGTCAGTACCCAAGTACTCATGCACTGAGCCAGGCCTTAGCACATGGACTGCTTCAAACAACTATCCACTATACATGCAGTCCTCTAACCACCTACACACTTGTCTTTCACACCTTCAATTCCCTAGTCAGTATCTATACACTCCAGCAAACACCCTGTCACTCCCCTTGCACTCCTCTATTGACCCATTCTGCACCATGTACTAATCCATTCACTGTGCCAAAACCCAAACACTTATAAATTCACCCAGGCACTCTCCTTGCAGTACTCTAATCATTCAGTCAGTACCCAATTACTCATCCAGTGACCCAGGCCTTAGCAAATGGACTGCTTCAAACCCCTAGCCACTATGTATGCAGTCCTCTAACCACCTACACACTTGTCTTTCACACCTTCAATTCCCCAGTCATTATCCATACACTTCCAGCAAACACCCTGTCACTCCCCTTGCACTCCTCTAGTGACCCATTCAGCACCATGTACTAATCCGTTTAGTGCAACAAAACCCAACCTCTTATAAATTCACCCAGGCACTCTCCTTGCAGTACTCTAATCATTCAGTCAGTACCCAAGTACTCATGCAGTGAGCCAGGCCTTAGCACATGGATTGCTTGAAACGCCTATCCACTATGCATGCAGTCTTCTAACCACCTACACACTTGTCTTTCACACCTTTAATTCCCCAGTCAGTATCCATACACTTCCAGCAAACAACCTGTCCCTCCCCTTGCGCTCCTCTATTGACCCGTTCAGCACCATGTACTAATCCATTCACTGTGCCAAAACCCAAACACTTATAAATTCACCCAGGCACTCTGCTTGCAGTGCTCTAATCATTCAGTCAGTACCCAAGTACTCATCCAGTGATTCAGGCCTTAGCAAATGGACTGCTTCAAACCCCTATCCACTATGTATGCAGTCCTCTAACCACCTACATACTTGTCTTTCACACCTTCAATTCCCCAGTCAGTATCTATACACTTCCAGCAAACACCCTGTCACTCCCCTTGCACTCCTCCAGTGACCCATTCAGCACCATGTACTAATCCATTAACTGCGCCAAAAGCCAACCACTTATAAACTCACCCAGGAACTCTCCTTGCTGTACTCTACTGATTCAGTCATTACCCATGTACTCATCCAGTGAACCAGGCCTTAGCACATGGACTGCTTCAAACCCCTATCCACTATGCATGCAGTCTTCTAACCACCTACACACTTGTCTTTCACACCTTCAATTCTCCAGTCAGTATCCATACACTTCTAGCAAACACCCTGTTACTCCCCTTGCACTACTGTAGTGACCCATTCAGCACCATGTACTAATCCATTCACTGCGCCAAAACCCAACTACTTATAAGTTCACCCAGGCACTCTCCTTGCAGTACTCTAATCATTCAGTCAGTACCCAAGTACTCATGCACTGAGCCAGGCCTTAGCACATGGACTACTTCAAACGCCTATCCACTATGCATGCAGTCCTCTAACCACCTACACACTTGTCTTTCACACCTTCAGTTCCCCAGTCCGTATCCATACACTTCCAGCAAACACCCTGTCACTCCCGTTTCACTCCTCTAGTGTCCCATTCAGCACAATGTACTAATCCATTCACTGCGCCAAAACCCAAACACTTATAAAATCACCCAGGTACTCTCCTTGCAGTATTCTAATCATTCAGTCAGTATCCAAGTACTCATCCAGTGACCCAGGCCTTAGCACATGGACTGCTTCAAACCCCTTTCCACTATGCATGCAGTCCTCTAACCACCTACACACTTGTCTTAAACACCTTCAATTCCCCAGTCAGTATCTATACACTTCCAACAAACACCCTGTCACTCCCCTTGCACTCCTCCAGTGACCCATTCAGCACCATGTACTAATCCATTCACTGCGCCAAAAGCCAACCACTTATAAATTCACCCAGGCACTCTCCTTGCTGTACTCTAATCATTCAGTCAGTACCCAAGTACTCATTCACTGAGCCAGGCCTTAGCACATGGACTGCTTCAAACGCCTATCCACTATGCATGCAGTCTTCTAACTACTTACATACTTGTCTTTCACACCTTCAATTCCACAGTCATTATCCATACACTTCCAGCAAACACACTGTCACTCCCCTTGCACTCCTCTAGTGACCCATTCAGCACCATGTACTAATCCATTTAGTGCGCCAAAACCCAACCACGTATAAATTCACCCAGGCACTCTCCTTGCTGTACTCTAATGATTCAGTCAGTACCCATGTACTCATCCAGTGAACTAGGCCTTAGCACATGGACTGCTTCAAACCCCTATCCACTATGCATGCAGTCTTCTAACCACCTACACACTTGTCTTTCACACCTTCAATTCTCCAGTCAGTATCCATACACTTCTAGCAAGCACCCTGTTACTCCCCTTGCACTACTGTAGTGACCCATTCAGCACCATGTACTAATCCATTCACTGCGCCAAGACCCAACCACTTATAAGTTCACCCAGGCCCTCTCCTTGCAGTAATCTAATCATTCAGTCAGTACCCAAGTACTCATGCACTGAGCCAGGCCTTAGCAAATAGACTGCTTGAAACGCCTATCCACTATGCATGCAGTCCTCTAACCACCTACACATTCGTCTTTCACACCTTCAATTCCCCAGTCAGTATCTATACACTCCAGAAAACACCCTGTCACTCCCCTTGCACTCCTCCAGTGACCCATTCAGCACCATGAACTAATCCATTCACTGCGCCAAAAGCCAACCACTTATAAATTCACCCAGGCACTCTCCTTGCTGTACTCTAATGATTCAGTCAGTACCCATGTACTCATCCAGTGAACCAGGCCTTAGCACATGGATTGCTTCAAACCCCTATCCACTATGCATGCAGTCTTCTAACCACCTACACACGTGTCTTTCACACCTTCAATTATCCAGTCAGTATCCATACACTTCTAGCAAACACCCTGTTACTCCCCTTGCACTCCTCTAGTGACCCATTCAGCACCATGTACTAATCCATTTAGTGCGCCAAAACCCAACCATGTATAAATTCACCCAGGTACTCTCCTTGCAGTATTCTAATCATTCAGTCAGTATCCAAGTACTCATCCAGTGACACAGGCCTTAGCACATGGACTGCTTCAAACCCCTATCCACTATGCATGCAGTCCTCTAACCACCTACACACTTGTCTTAAACACCTTCAATTCCCCAGTCAGTATCTATACACTTCCAACAAACACCCTGTCACTCCCCTTGCACTCCTCCAGTGACCCATTCAGCACCATGTACTAATCCATTCACTGCGCCAAAAGCCAACCACTTATAAATTCACCCAGGCACTCTCCTTGCTGTACTCTAATCATTCAGTCAGTACCCAAGTACTCATTCACTGAGCCAGGCCTTAGCACATGGACTGCTTCAAACGCCTATCCACTATGCATGCAGTCTTCTAACTACTTACATACTTGTCTTTCACACCTTCAATTCCACAGTCATTATCCATACACTTCCAGCAAACACACTGTCACCCCCCTTGCACTCCTCTAGTGACCCATTCAGCACCATGTACTAATCCATTTAGTGCGCCAAAACCCAACCACGTATAAATTCACCCAGGCACTCTCCTTGCTGTACTCTAATGATTCAGTCAGTACCCATGTACTCATCCAGTGAACCAGGCCTTAGCACATGGACTGCTTCAAACCCCTATCCACTATGCATGCAGTCTTCTAACCACCTACACACTTGTCTTTCACACCTTCAATTCTCCAGTCAGTATCCATACACTTCTAGCAAGCACCCTGTTACTCCCCTTGCACTACTGTAGTGACCCATTCAGCACCATGTACTAATCCATTCACTGTGCCAAAACCCAACCACTTATAAGTTCACCCAGGCCCTCTCCTTGCAGTAATCTCATCATTCAGTCAGTACCCAAGTACTCATGCACTGAGCCAGGCCTTAGCAAATAGACTGCTTGAAACGCCTATCCACTATGCATGCAGTCCTCTAACCACCTACACATTCGTCTTTCACACCTTCAATTCCCCAGTCAGTATCTATACACTCCAGAAAACACCCTGTCACTCCCCTTGCACTCCTCCAGTGACCCATTCAGCACCATGAACTAATCCATTCACTGCGCCAAAAGCCAACCACTTTTAAATTCACCCAGGCACTCTCCTTGCTGTACTCTAATGATTCAGTCAGTACCCATGTACTCATCCAGTGAACCAGGCCTTAGCACATGGATTGCTTCAAACCCCTATCCACTATGCATGCAGTCTTCTAACCACCTACACACGTGTCTTTCACACCTTCAATTATCCAGTCAGTATCCATACACTTCTAGCAAACACCCTGTTACTCCCCTTGCACTACTGTAGTGACCCATTCAGCATCATGTACTAATCCATTCACTGCGCCAAAACACAACCACTTATAAGTTCACCCAGGCACTCTCCTTGCAGTACTCTAATCATTCAGTCAGTACCCAGGTACTCATGCACTGAGCCAGACCTTAGCACATGGACTGCTTCAAATCCCTATCCACTATGCATGCAGTCTTCTAACTACCTACACACTTGTCTTTCACACCTTCAATTATCCAGTCAGTATCCATACACTTCTAGCAAACACCCTGTTACTCCCCTTGCACTACTGTAGTGACCCATTCAGCACCATGTACTAATCCGTTCACTGCGCCAAAACCCAACCACTTATAAGTTCACCCAGGCATTCTCCTTGAAGTACTCTAATCATTCAGTCAGTACCCAAGTACTCATGCACTGAGCCAGGCCTTAGCACATGGACTGCTTCAAACGACTATCCACTATGCATGCAATCCTCTATCCACCTACACACTTGTCTTTCACACCTTCAATTCCCTAGTCAGTATCTATACACTCCAGCAAACACCCTGTCACTCCCCTTGCACTCCTCTATTGACCCATTCTGCACCATGTACTAATCCATTCACTGTGCCAAAACCCAAACACTTATAAATTCACCCAGGCACTCTCCTTGCAGTACTCTAATCATTCAGTCAGTACCCAATTACTCATCCAGTGACCCAGGCCTTAGCAAATGGACTGCTTCAAACCCCTATCCACCATGTATGCAGTCCTCTAACCACCTACACACTTGTCTTTCACACCTTCAATTCCCCAGTCATTATCCATACACTTCCAGCAAACACCCTGTCACTCCCCTTGCACTCCTCTAGTGACCCATTCAGCACCATGTACTAATCCGTTTAGTGCACCAAAACCCAACCTCTTATAAATTCACCCAGGCACTCTCCTTGCAGTACTCTCATCATTCAGTCAGTACCCAAGTACTCATTCACTGAGCCAGGCCTTAGCACATGGACTGCTTCAAACGCCTATCCACTATGCATGCAGTCTTCTAACCACTTACATACTTGTCTTTCACACCTTCAATTCCCCAGTCATTATCCATACACTTCCAGCAAACACCCTGTCACTCCCCTTGCACTCCTCTAGTGACCCATTCAGCACCATGTACTAATCCATTCACTGTGCCAAAACCCAAACACTTATAAATTCACCCAGGCACTCTGCTTGCAGTGCTCTAATCATTCAGTCAGTACCCAAGTACTCATCCAGTGACCCAGGCCTTAGCAAATGGACTGCTTCAAACCCCTATCCACAATGTATGCAGTCCTCTAACCACCTTTTTTTTTTTTTTTTTTTGTTTTTTTTTTTGGGATCTTGTTTATGCGCGAACATAGCCCAATGGGCGTCAAGGCGCCTAATTCCAAATCCAGCTCATAACAAAGCTCCTGCAGCTCAACCTGTGTAAGCTCTGGAAAAGCACCAAGTTTTTAGGGCCTTTTTAAACAGCGCTAAAGAGGGCAGTGTCTTCAACTCTATCGGCAGGTTGTTCCAAAGTTGTGGAGCAACAACTGAAAAGGCCCTGGCTCCCCATCTGGTGAGCTTAAAGCGAGGAACAACTAGTTGAAACAGCCCTGAAGAGCGCAGAGGCCTTGAGGGGCGGTAACGAGTAAGCAGAGAGCCGATAGCGCCTTTAGATTCATCCTCCAGTGCTCTATATGTCAAACACAGAATTTTAAAATAAATTCTGTGCTGAATAGGCAACCAATGAAGGTCTCTCCTCGCAGCAGTAGCAGAAGAAGCCCTGGAAAGATCCAGGACAAAGCGTGCGGCAGCGTTCTGCACGATTTGCAGTCGATGTATGAGGCCCTTGTTGGCTTCCATGTAAAGAGAGTTGCAATAGTCCAGCCTGGAACCAACAAGGGCGACTGCAATCTGCTTACGAGCTTGAGGTGACAAATAGCTGCGAATTCTATTGAGCGTCCTGATCACGCCCCAGCAGGTCGACACAGTCCGATTCACCTGTAGGGAATCGGACACACACTTGTCTTTCACACCTTCAATTCCCCAGTCCGTATCCATACACTTCCAGCAAACACCCTGTCACTCCCCTTTCACTCCTCTAGTGTCCCGTTCAGCACAATGTACTAATCCATTCACTGCGCCAAAACCCAAACACTTATAAAATCACCCAGGTACTCTCCTTGTAGTACTCTAATCATTCAGTCAGTATCCAAGTACTCATCCAGTGACCCAGGCCTTAGAACTTGGACTGCTTCAAACCCCTATCCACTATGCATGCAGTCAAATTTCAAATTCAAATTTCAAAGATAGCTTTATTCGGTATTTGACAAAACACCATATAAGCAAACATTACAAAAATGCGGTTAAAACAGTGTTATTTACATACTAAAAGGTGATAGAAGGGTCGAGGTAAATATGACATATTTATGTATTATATGATGTTATTAGGCACAAAATAATACTTCTACAAACCCTCAACCTTCTAATCACTTCTCATAGACCCTCTACATTTTATAATAAACGACAGAAATTTTATCATCACTCCAATAGCACATTCGTCTTGAAGCAGATACAATCTGTGGAGAGCTGCTTTACAGCTTCTCAGGCCCCACAGTTTTAACAGAGGCAATAGATGTTTTTTCCTACCCCATTGATAGTACTTGCAGAACAATATGCAATGTATGTTAGACTGGGTGGCTATTCCGTCACACGGGCAATTAATCATTTTCACTGACCAATCATTCGGTGTAGGGAACG
>NW_028187534.1:0-170000 GCF_964204655.1 Triturus cristatus
GCTGGGAGTGATATGCACCCACCCCTCATATTGCAGGCCACTGCTGGGAGTCCTCTGCACCCACCCCTCACATGTCTGTCCACTGCTGGGAGTCCTCTGCAGCCACCTCTCACATGTCTGTCCACTGCTGGGAGTCCTCTGCACCCACCCCTCACATGTCTGTCCACTGCTGGGAGTGATATGCACCAACCACTCATATTGCAGGCCACTGCTGGGAGTCCTCTGCACCCACCCCTCACATGTCTGTCCACTGCTGGTAGTGATATGCACCCACACCTCATATTGCAGGGCACTGCTGGGAGTCCTCTGCAGCCACCCCTCACATGTCTGTCCACTGCTGGGAGTCCTCTGCACCCACCCCTCACATGTGTGTCCACTGCTGGGAGTGATATGCACCCACCACTCATATTGCACGCCACTGCTGGGAGTCCTCTGCGCCCACCCCTCACATGTCTGTCCACTGCTGGGACTCCTCTGCACCCACCCTTCACATGTCTGTCCACTGCTGGGAGTCCTCTGCACCCACCCCTCACATGTCGGTCCACTGCTGGGAGTCCTCAGCACCCACCCCTCACATGTCTGTCCACTGCTCGGAGTGATATGCACCCACCACTCATATTGCAAGCCACTGCTGGGAGTCCTCTGCACCCACCCCTCACATGTCTGTCCACTGCTGGGAGTCCTCTGCACCCACCCCTCACATGTCTGTCCACTGCTAGTAGTGAAATGCACCCACACCTCATATTGCAGGGCACTGCTGGGAGTCCTCTGCAGCCACCCCTCACATGTCTGTCAACTGCTGGGAGTCCTCTGCACCCACCCCTCACATGTCTGTCCACTGCTGGGAGTCCTCTGCACCCATCCCTCACATGTCTGTCCACTGCTGGGAGTCCTGTGCACCCACCCCTCACATGTTTGTCCACTGCTGCGAGTCCTCTGCACCCACCCCTCACATGTCTGTCCACTGCTGGGAGTTCTCAGCACCCACCCCTCACATGTCTGTCCACTGCTGGGAGTCCTGTGCACCCACCCCTCACATGTCTGTCCACTGCTGCAAGTCCTCTGCACCCACCCCTCACATGTCTGTCCACTGCTGGGAGTTCTCAGCACCCACCCCTCACATGTCTGTCCACTGCTCGGAGTGATATGCACCCACCACTCATATTGCAAGCCACTGCTGGGGGTCCTGTGCACCCACCCCTCACATGTCTGTCCACTGCTGGGAGTCCTCTGCACCCACCCCTCACATGTCTGTCCACTGCTAGTAGTGAAATGCACCCACACCTCATATTGCAGGGCACTGCTGGGAGTCCTCTGCAGCCACCCCTCACATGTCTGTCAACTGCTGGGAGTCCTCTGCACCCACCCCTCACATGTCTGTCCACTGCTGGGAGTCCTCTGCACCCATCCCTCACATGTCTGTCCACTGCTGGGAGTCCTGTGCACCCACCCCTCACATGTCTGTCCACTGCTGCGAGTCCTCTGCACCCACCCCTCACATGTCTGTCCACTGCTGGGAGTCCTCTGCACCGACCCCTCACATGTCTGTCCACTGCTGGGAGTCCTCTGCACCCATCCCTCACATGTCTGTCCACTGCTGGGAGTCCTGTGCACCCACCCCTCACATGTCTGTCCACTGCTGCGAGTCCTGTGCACCCACCCCTCACATGTCTGTCCACTGCTGGGAGTCCTCTGCACCCACCCCTCACATGTCTGTTCACTGCTGGGAGTGATATGCATCCACCACTCATATTGCAGGCCACTGCTCGGAGTCCTCTGCACCCACCCCTCACATGTCTGTCCACTGCTGGGAGTCCTCTGCAGCCACCCCTCACATGTCTGTCCACTGCTGGGAGTCCTCTGCACCCACCCCTCACATGTCTGTCCACTGCTGGGAGTGATATGCACCCACCACTCATATTGCAGGCCACTGCAGGGAGTCCTCTGCACCCACCCCTCACATGTCTGTCCACTGCTGGTAGTGATAGGCACCCACACCTCATATTGCAGGGCACTGCTGGGAGTCCTCTGCAGCCACCCCTCACATGTCTGTCCACTGCTGGGAGTCCTCTGCACCCACCCCTCACATGTCTGTCCACTGCTGGGAGTCCTCTGCACCCACCCCTCACATGTCTGTCCACTGCTGGGAGTGATATGCACCCACCACTCATATTGCAGGCTACTGCTGGGAGTCCTCTGCACCCACCCCTCACATGTCTGTCCACTGCTGGGAGTCCTCTGCACCCACCCCTCACATGTCTGTCCACTGCTGGGAGTGATATGCACCAACCACTCATATTGCAGGCCACTGCTGGGAGTCCTCTGCAGCCACCCCTCACATGTCTGTCCACTGCTGGGAGTCCTCTGCACCCACCCCTCACATGTCTGTCCACTGCTGGGAGTCTTCTGCAGCCACCCTTCACGTGTCTGTCCACTGCTGGGAGTCCTCTGCACCCACCCCTCACATGTCTGTCCACTGCTGGGAGTCCTCTGCAGCCACCCCTCACATGTCTGTCCACTGCTGGTAGTGATATGCACCCACACCTCATATTTCAGGGCACTGCTGGGAGTCCTCTGCAGCCACCCCTCACATGTCTGTCCACTGCTGGGAGTCCTCTGCACCCACCCCTCACATGTCTGTCCACTGCTGGTAGTGATATGCACCCACACCTCATATTTCAGGGCACTGCTGGGAGTCCTCTGCAGCCACCCCTCACATGTCTGTCCACTGCTGGGAGTCCTCTGCACCCACCCCTCACATGTCTGTCCACTGCTGGTAGTGATATGCACCCACACCTCATATTGCAGGGCACTGCTGGGAGTCCTCTGCACCCACCCCTCACATGTCTGTCTACTACTGGGACTCCTCTGCACCCACCCCTCACATGTCTGTCCACTGCTGGGAGTCCTCTGCACCCACCCCTCACATGTCTGTCCACTGCTGGGAGTCCTCAGCACCCACCCCTCACATGTCTGTCCACTGCTGGGAGTGATATGCACCCACCACTCATATTGCAAGCCACTGCTGGGAGTCCTCTGCACCCACCCCTCACATGTCTGTCCACTGCTGGGAGTCCTCTGCACCCACCCCTCACATGTCTGTCCACTGCTGGTAGTGAAATGCACCCACACCTCATATTTCAGGGCACTGCTGGGAGTCCTCTGCAGCCACCCCTCACATGTCTGTCCACTGCTGGGAGTCCTCTGCACCCAGCCCTCACATGTCTGTCGACTGCTGAGAGTCCTCTGCACCCATCCCTCACATGTCTGTCCACTGCTGGGAGTGATATGCACCCACCCCTCATATTGCAGGCCACTGCTGGGAATCCTCTGCACGCACCCCTCACATGTCTGTCCACTGCTGGGAGTGATATGCACCAACCACTCATATTGCAGGCCACTGCTGGGAGTCCTCTGCAGCCACCCCTCACATGTCTGTCCACTGCTGGGAGTCCGCTGCAGCCACCCCTCACATGTCTGTCCACTGCTGGGAGTCCTCTGCACCCACCCCTCACATGTCTGTCCACTGCTGGTAGTGATATGCACCCACACCTCATATTTCAGGGCACTGCTGGGAGTCCTCTGCAGCCACGCCTCACATGTCTGTCCACTGCTGGGAGTCCTCTGCACCCACCCCTCACATGTCTGTCCACTGCTGGTAGTGATATGCACCCACACCTCATATTGCAGGGCACTGCTGGGAGTCCTCTGCAGCCACCCCTCACATGTCTGTCCACTGCTGGGAGTCCTCTGCACCCACCCCTCACATGTGTGTCCACTGCTGGGAGTGATATGCACCCACCACTCATATTGCACGCTACTGCTGGGAGTCCTCTGCGCCCACCCCTCACATGTCTGTCCACTGCTGGGACTCCTCTGCACCCACCCCTCACATGTCTGTCCACTGCTGGGAGTCCTCTGCACCCACCCCTCACATGTCTGTCCACTGCTGGGAGTCCTCAGCACCCACCCCTCACATGTCTGTCCACTGCTCGGAGTGATATGCACCCACCACTCATATTGCAAGCCACTGCTGGGAGTCCTCTGCACCCACCCCTCACATGTCTGTCCACTGCTGGGAGTCCCCTGCACCCACCCCTCACATGTCTGTCCACTGCTAGTAGTGAAATGCACCCACACCTCATATTGCAGGGCACTGCTGGGAGTCCTCTGCAGCCACCCTTCACATGTCTGTCAACTGCTGGGAGTCCTCTGCACCCACCCCTCACATGTCTGTCCACTGCTGGGAGTCCTGTGCACCCACCCCTCACATGTCTGTCCACTTCTGCGAGTCCTCTGCACCCACCCCTCACATGTCTGTCCACTGCTCGGAGTTCTCAGCACCCACCCCTCATATGTCTGTCAACTGCTGGGAGTCCTGTGCACCCACCCCTTACATGTCTGTCCACTGCTGCAAGTCCTCTGCACCCACCCCTCACCTGTCTGTCCACTGCTGGGAGTTCTCAGCACCCACCCCTCACATGTCTGTCCACTGCTCGGAGTGATATGCACCCACCACTCATATTGCAAGCCACTGCTGGGAGTCCTCTGCACCCACCCCTCACATGTCTGTCCACTGCTGGGAGTCCTCTGCACCCACCCCTCACATGTCTGTCCACTGCTAGTAGTGAAATGCACCCACACCTCATATTGCAGGGCACTGCTGGGAGTCCTCTGCAGCCACCCCTCACATGTCTGTCAACTGCTGGGAGTCCTCTGCACCCACCCCTCACATGTCTGTCCACTGCTGGGAGTCCTCTGCACCCATCCCTCACATGTCTGTCCACTGCTGCGAGTCCTCTGCACCCACCCCTCACATGTCTGTCCACTGCTGGGAGTCCTCTGCACCCACCCCTCACATGTCTGTCCACTGCTGGGAGTCTTCTGCAGCCACCCTTCACGTGTCTGTCCACTGCTGGGAGTCCTCTGCACCCACCCCTCACATGTCTGTTCACTGCTGGGAGTGATATGCATCCACCACTCATATTGCAGGCCACTGCTCGGAGTCCTCTGCACCCACCCCTCACATGTCTGTCCACTGCTGGGAGTCCTCTGCAGCCACCCCTCACATGTCTGTCCACTGCTGGGAGTCCTCTGCACCCACCCCTCACATGTCTGTCCACTGCTGGGAGTGATATGCACCAACCACTCATAATGCAGGCCACTGCTGGGAGTCCTCTGCAGCCACCCCTCACATGTCTGTCCACTGCTGGGAGTGATATGCACCCACCACTCATATTGCAGGCCACTGCAGGGAGTTCTCTGCACCCACCCCTCACATGTCTGTCCACTGCTGGTAGTGATAGGCACCCACACCTCATATTGCAGGGCACTGCTGGGAGTCCTCTGCAGCCACCCCTCACATGTCTGTCCACTGTTGGGAGTCCTCTGCACCCACCCCTCACATGTCTGTCCACTGCTGGGAGTCCTCTGCACCCACCCCTCACATGTCTGTCCACTGCTGGGAGTGATATGCACCCACCACTCATATTGCAGGCTACTGCTGGGAGTCCTCTGCACCCACCCCTCACATGTCTGTCCACTGCTGGGAGTCCTCTGCACCCACCCCTCACATGTCTGTCCACTGCTGGGAGTCCTCTGCACCCACCCCTCACATGTCTGTCCACTGCTGGGAGTGATATGCACCCACCACTCATATTGCAGGCCACTGCTGGGAGTCCTCTGCACCCACCCCTCACATGTCTGCCCACTGCTGCGAGTCCTCTGCAGCCACCCTTCACATGTCTGTCCACTGCTGGGAGTCATCTGCACCCACCCCTCACATGTCTGTTCACTGCTGGGAGTGATATGCACCTACCACTCACATGTCTGTCCACTGCTGGGAGTCCTCAGCACCCACCCCTCACATGTCTGTCCACTGCTGGGAGTCATCTGAACCCACCCCTCACATGTCTGTCCACTGCTGGGAGTCCTCTGCACCCACCCCTCACATGTCAGTCCACTGCTGGGAGTGATATGCACCCACCCCTCACATGTCTGTCCACTGCTGGGAGTCCTCTGCACCCACCCCTCATATGGCTGTCCACTGCTGGGAGTCCTCTGCACCCACCACTCACATGTCTGTCCACTGCTGGGAGTGATATGCACCCACCCTTCATATTGCAGGCCACTGCTGGGAGTCCTCTGCACCCACCCCTCACATGTCTGTCCACTGCTGGGAGTCCTCTGCAGCCACCCCTCACATGTCTGTCCACTGCTTGGAGTCCTCTGCACCCACCCCTCACATATCTGTCCACTGCTGGAAGTGATATGCACCCACCACTCATATTGCAGGCCACTGCTGGGAGTCCTCTGCAGCCACCCCTCACATGGCTGTCCACTGCTGGGAGTCCTCTGCAGCCACCCCTCACATGTCTGTCCACTGCTGGGAGTCCTCTGCACCCACCCCTCACATGTCTGTCCACTGCTGGTAGTGATATGCACCCACACCTCATGTTTCAGGGCACTGCTGGGAGTCCTCTGCAGCCACCCCTCACATGTCTGTCCACTGCTGGGAGTCCTCTGCACCCACCCCTCATCTGTCTGTCCACTGCTGGTAGTGATATGCACCCACACCTCATATTGCAGGGCACTGCTGGGAGTCCTCTGCAGCCACCCCTCACATGTCTGTCCACTGCTGGGAGTCCTCTGCACCCACCCCTCACATGAGTGTCCACTGCTGGGAGTGATATGCACCCACCACTCATATTGCAGGCCACTGCTGGGAGTCCTCTGCACCCACCCCTCACATGTCTATCCACTGCTGGGACTCCTCTGCACCCACCCCTCACATGTCTGTCCACTGCTGGGAGTCCTCTGCACCCACCCCTCACATGTCTGTCCACTGCTGGGAGTCGTCAGCACCCACCCCTCACATGTCTGTCCACTGCTGGGAGTGATATGCACCCACCACTCATATTGCAAGCCACTGCTGGGAGTCCTCTGCACCCATCCCTCACATGTCTTTCCACTGCTGGGAGTCCTCTGCACCCACCCCTCACATGTCTGTCCACTGCTGAGAATCCTCTGCACCCACCCCTCATATATCTGTCCACTGCTGGGAGTCCTCGGCACCCACCACTCACATGTCTATCCACTGCTGGGAGTGATATGCACCCACCCCTCATATTGCAGGCCACTGCTGGGAGTCCTCTGCACCCACCCCTCACATGTCTGTCCACTGCTGGGAGTCCTCTGCAGCCACCCCTCACATGTCTGTCCACTGCTGGGAGTCCTCTGCACCCACCCCTCACATGTCTGTCCACTGCTGGGAGTGATATGCACCAACCACTCATATTGCAGCCACTGCTGGGAGTCCTCTGCAGCCACCCCTCACATGTCTGTCCACTGCTGGGAGTCCTCTGCACCCACCCCTCACATGTCTGTCCACTGCTGGTAGTGATATGCACCCACACCTCATATTGCAGGGCATTGCTGGGAGTCCTCTGCAGCCACCCCTCACATGTCTGTCCACTGCTGGGAGTCCTCTGCACCCACCCCTCACATGTGTGTCCACTGCTGGGAGTGATATGCACCCACCACTCATATTGCAGGCCACTGCTGGGAGTCCTCTGCACCCACCCCTCACATGTCTGTCCACTGCTGGGACTCCTCTGCACCCACCCCTCACATGTCTGTCCACTGCTGGGAGTCCTCTGCACCCACCCCTCACATGTCTGTCCACTGCTGGGAGTCCTCTGCACCCACCCCTCTCATGTCTGTCCACTGCTGGGAGTGATATGCACCAACCACTCATATTGCAGGCCACTGCTGGGAGTCCTCTGCACCCACCCCTCACATGTCTGTCCACTGCTGGTAGTGATATGCACCCACACCTCATATTGCAGGGCACTGCTGGGAGTCCTCTGCAGCCACCCCTCACATGTCTGTCCACTGCTGGGAGTCCTCTGCACCCACCCCTCACCTGTCTGTCCACTGCTGGTAGTGATATGCACCCACACCTCATATTGCAGGGCACTGCTGGGAGTCCTCTGCAGCCACCCCTCACATGTCTGTCCACTGCTGGGAGTCCTCTGCACCCACCCCTCACATGTCTGTCCACTGCTTGGAGTCCTCTGCACCCACCCCTCACATGTCTGTCCACTGCTGGGAGTCCTCTGCAACCACCCCTCACATGTCTGTCCACTGCTGCAAGTCCTCTGCACCCACCCCTCACATGTGTGTCCACTGCTGGGAGTGATATGCACCCACCACTCATATTGCACCCCACTGCTGGGAGTCCTCTGCGCCCACCCCTCACATGTTTGTCCACTGCTGGGACTCCTCTGCACCCACCCTTCACATGTCTGTCCGCTGCTGGGAGTCCTCTGCACCCACCCCTCACATGTCTGTCCACTGCTGGGAGTCCTCAGCACCCACCCCTCACATGTCTGTCCACTGCTCGGAGTGATATGCACCCACCACTCATATTGCAAGCCACTGCTGGTAGTCCTCTGCACCCACCCCTCACATGTCTGTCCACTGCTGGGAGTCCTCTGCACCCACCCCTCACATGTCTGTCCACTGCTAGTAGTGAAATGCACCCACACCTCATATTGCAGGGCACTGCTGGGAGTCCTCTGCAGCCACCCCTCACATGTCTGTCAACTGCTGGGAGTCCTCTGCACCCACCCCTCACATGTCTGTCCCCTGCTGGGAGTCCTCTGCACCCATCCCTCACATGTCTGTCCACTGCTGGGAGTCCTGTGCACCCACCCCTCACATGTCTGTCCACTGCTGCGAGTCCTCTGCACCCACCCCTCACATGTCTGTCCACTGCTGGGAGTTCTCAGCACCCACCCCTCACATGTCTGTCCACTGCTGGGAGTCCTGTGCACCCACCCCTCACATGTCTGTCCACTGCTGCAAGTCCTCTGCACCCACCCCTCACATGTCTGTCCACTGCTGGGAGTTCTCAGCACCCACCCCTCACATGTCTGTCCACTGCTCAGAGTGATATGCACCCACCACTCATATTGCAAGCCACTGCTGGGGGTCCTCTGCACCCACCCCTCACATGTCTGTCCACTGCTGGGAGTCCTCTGCACCCACCCCTCACATGTCTGTCCACTGCTAGTAGTGAAATGCACCCACACCTCATATTGCAGGGCACTGCTGGGAGTCCTCTGCAGCCACCCCTCACATGTCTGTCAACTGCTGGGAGTCCTCTGCACCCACCCCTCACATGTCTGTCCACTGCTGGGAGTCCTCTGCACCCATCCCTCACATGTCTGTCCACTGCTGGGAGTCCTGTGCACCCACCCCTCACATGTCTGTCCACTGCTGCGAGTCCTCTGCACCCACCCCTCACATGTCTGTCCACTGCTGGGAGTCCTCTGCACCCACCACTCACACGTCTGTCCACTGCTGGGAGTGATATGCACCCACCCTTCATATTGCAGGCCACTGCTGGGAGTCCTCTGCACCCACCCCTCACATGTCTGTCCACTGCTGGGAGTCCTCTGCAGCCACCCCTCACATGTCTGTCCACTGATTGGAGTCCTCTGCACCCACCCCTCACTTATCTGTCCACTGCTGGAAGTGATATGCACCCACCACTCATATTGCAGGCCACTGCTGGGAGTCCTCTGCAGCCACCCCTCACATGTCTGTCCACTGCTGGGAGTCCTCTGCAGCCACCCCTCACATGTCTGTCCACTGCTGGGAGTGATATGCACCCACCCCTCATATGTCTGTCCACTGCTGGGAGTCCTCTGCACCCACCACTCACATGGCTGTCCTCTGCTGGGAGTGATATGCACCCACCCCTCATATTGCAGGCCACTGCTGGGAGTCCTCTGCACCCACCCCTCACATGTCTGTCCACTGCTGGGAGTCCTCTGCAGCCACCCCTCACATGTCTGTCCACTGCTGGGAGTCCTCTGCACCCACCCCTCACATGTCTGTCCACTGCTGGGAGTGATATGCACCAACCACTCATATTGCAGGCCACTGCTGGGAGTCCTCTGCAGCCACCCCTCACATGTCTGTCCACTGCTGGGAGTCCTCTGCAGCCACCCCTCACATGTCTGTCCACTGCTGGGAGTCCTCTGCACCCACCCCTCACATGTCTGTCCACTGCTGGTAGTGATATGCACCCACACCTCATATTTCAGGGCACTGCTGGGAGTCCTCTGCAGCCACCCCTCACATGTCTGTCCACTGCTGGGAGTCCTCTGCACCCACCCCTCACATGTCTGTCCACTGCTGGGAGTGATATGCACCCACCACTCATATTGCAGGCCACTGCTGGGAGTCCTCTGCACCCACCCCTCACATGTCTGTCCACTGCTGGGAGTCCTCTGCACCCACCCCTCACATGTCTGTCCACTGCTGGGAGTCCTCTGCACCCACCACTCACATGTCTGTCCACTGCTGGGAGTCCTCAGCACCCACCCCTCACATGTCTGTCCACTGCTGGGAGTGATATGCACCCACCACTCATATTGCAAGCCACTGCTGGGAGTCCTCTGCACCCACCCCTCACATGTCTGTCCACTGCTGGGAGTCCTCTGCACCCACCCCTCACATGTCTGTCCACTGCTGGGAGCCATCTGCACCCACCCCTCACATGTCTGTCCACTGCTGGGAGTCCTCTGCACCCACCCCTCACATGTCAGTCCACTGCTGGGAGTGATATGCACCCACCCCTTACATGTCTGTCCACTGCTGGGAGTCCTCTGCACCCACCCCTCATATGTCTGTCCACTGCTGGGAGTCCTCTGCACCCACCACTCGCATGTCTTTCCACTGCTGGGAGTCCTCTGCACCCACCCCTCACGTCTGTCCACTGCTGGGAGTTCTCTGCACCCACCCCTCACATGTCTGTCCACTGCTGGGAGTCCTCTGCACCCACCCCTCACATGTCTGTCCACTGCTGGGAGTGATATGCACCCACCACTCATATTGCAGGCCACTGCTGGGAGTCCTCTGCACCCACCCCTCACATGTCTGTCCACTGCTGGGAGTCCTCAGCACCCACCCCTCACATGTCTGTCCACTGCTGGGAGTGATATGCACCCACCACTCATATTGCAAGCCACTGCTGGGAGTCCTCTGCACCCACCCCTCACATGTCTTTCCACTGCTGGGAGTCCTCTGCACCCACCCCTCACATGTCTGTCATCTGCTGAGAATCCTCTGCACCCACCCCTCCTATGTCTGTCCACTGCTGGGAGTCCTCGGCACCCACCACTCACATGTCTATCCACTGCTGGGAGTGATATGCACCCACCCCTCATATTGCAGGCCACTGCTGGGAGTCCTCTGCACCCACCCCTCACATGTCTGTCCACTGCTGGGAGTCCTCTGCAGCCACCCTTCACATGTCTGTCCACTGCTGGGAGTCCTCTGCACCCACCCCTCACATGTCTGTCCACTGCTGGGAGTGATATGCACCAACCACTCATATTGCAGGCCACTGCTGGGAGTCCTCTGCAGCCACCCCTCACATGTCTGTCCACTGCTGGGAGTCCTCTGCACCCACCCCTCACATGTCTGTCCACTGCTGGGAGTCCTCTGCACCCACCCCTCACATGTCTGTCCACTGCTGGTAGTGATATGCACCCACACCTCATATTGCAGGGCATTGCTGGGAGTCCTCTGCAGCCACCCCTCACATGTCTGTCCACTGCTGGGAGTCCTCTGCACCCACCCCTCACATGTGTGTCCACTGCTGGGAGTGATATGCACCCACCACTCATATTGCAGGCCACTGCTGGGAGTCCTCTGCACCCACCCCTCACATGTCTGTCCACTGCTGGGACTCCTCTGCACCCACCCCTCACATGTCTGTCCACTGCTGGGATTCCTCTGCACCCACCCCTCACATGTCTGTCCACTGCTGGGAGTCCTCTGCACCCACCCCTCACATGTCTGTCCACTGCTGGGAGTGATATGCACCAACCACTCATATTGCAGGCCACTGCTGGGAGTCCTCTGCACCCACCCCTCACATGTCTGTCCGCTGCTGGTAGTGATATGCACCCACACCTCATATTGCAGGGCACTGCTGGGAGTCCTCTGCAGCCACCCCTTACATGTCTGTCCACTGCTGGGAGTCCTCTGCACCCACCCCTCACATGTGTGTCCACTGCTGGGAGTGATATGCACCCACCACTCATATTGCACGCCACTGCTGGGAGTCCTCTGCGCCCACCCCTCACATGTCTGTCCACTGCTGGGACTCCTCTGCACCCACCCTTCACATGTCTGTCCGCTGCTGGGAGTCCTCTGCACCCACCCCTCACATGTCTGTCCACTGCTGGGAGTCCTCAGCACCCACCCCTCACATGTCTGTCCACTGCTCGGAGTGATATGCACCCACCACTCATATTGCAAGCCACTGATGGGAGTCCTCTGCACCCACCCCTCACATGTCTGTCCACTGCTGGGAGTCCTCTGCACCCACCCCTCACATGTCTGTCCACTGCTAGTAGTGAAATGCACCCACACCTCATATTGCAGGGCACTGCTGGGAGTCCTCTGCAGCCACCCCTCACATGTCTGTCAACTGCTGGGAGTCCTCTGCACCCACCCCTCACATGTCTGTCCACTGCTGGGAGTCCTCTGCACCCATCCCTCACATGTCTGTCCACTGCTGGGAGTCCTGTGCACCCACCTCTCACATGTCTGTCCACTGCTGCGAGTCCCCTGCACCCACCCCTCACATGTCTGTCCACTGCTGGGAGTTCTCAGCACCCACCCCTCACATGTCTGTCCACTGCTGGGAGTCCTGTGCACCCACCCCTCACATGTCTGTCCACTGCTGCAAGTCCTCTGCACCCACCCCTCACATGTCTGTCCACTGCTGGGAGTTCTCAGCACCCACCCCTCACATGTCTGTCCACTGCTCAGAGTGATATGCACCCACCACTCATATTGCAAGCCACTGCTGGGGGTCCTCTGCACCCACCCCTCACATGTCTGTCCACTGCTGGGAGTCCTCTGCACCCACCCCTCACATGTCTGTCCACTGCTAGTAGTGAAATGCACCCACACCTCATATTGCAGGGCACTGCTGGGAGTCCTCTGCAGCCACCCCTCACATGTCTGTCAACTGCTGGGAGTCCTCTGCACCCACCCCTCACATGTCTGTCCACTGCTGGGAGTCCTCTGCACCCATCCCTCACATGTCTGTCCACTGCTGGGAGTCCTGTGCACCCACCCCTCACATGTCTGTCCACTGCTGCGAGTCCTCTGCACCCACCCCTCACATGTCTGTCCACTGCTGGGAGTCCTCTGCACCCACCCCTCACATGTCTGTCCACTGCTGGGAATCCTCTGCACCCATCCCTCACATGTCTGTCCACTGCTGGGAGTCCTGTGCACCCACCCCTCACATGTCTGTCCACTGCTGCGACTCCTCTGCACCCACCCCTCACATATCTGTCCACTGCTGGAAGTGATATGCACCCACCACTCATATTGCAGGCCACTGCTGGGAGTCCTCTGCAGCCACCCCTCACATGTCTGTCCACTGCTGGGAGTCCTCTGCAGCCACCCCTCACATGTCTGTCCACTGCTGGGAGTGATATGCACCCACCCCTCATATGTCTGTCCACTGCTGGGAGTCCTCTGCACCCACCACTCACATGTCTGTCCTCTGCTGGGAGTGATATGCACCCACCCCTCATATTGCAGGCCACTGCTGGGAGTCCTCTGCACCCACCCCTCACATGTCTGTCCACTGCTGGGAGTCCTCTGCAGCCACCCCTCACATGTCTGTCCACTGCTGGGAGTCCTCTGCACCCACCCCTCACATGTCTGTCCACTGCTGGGAGTGATATGCACCAACCACTCATATTGCAGGCCACTGCTGGGAGTCCTCTGCAGCCACCCCTCACATGTCTGTCCACTGCTGGGAGTCCTCTGCAGCCACCCCTCACATGTCTGTCCACTGCTGGGAGTCCTCTGCACCCACCCCTCACATGTCTGTCCACTGCTGGTAGTGATATGCACCCACACCTCATATTTCAGGGCACTGCTGGGAGTCCTCTGCAGCCACCCCTCACATGTCTGTCCACTGCTGGGAGTCCTCTGCACCCACCCCTCACATGTCTGTCCACTGCTGGTAGTGATATGCACCCACACCTCATATTGCAGGGCATTGCTGGGAGTCCTCTGCAGCCACCCCTCACATGTCTGTCCACTGCTGGGAGTCCTCTGCACCCACCCCTCACATGTGTGTCCACTGCTGGGAGTGATATGCACCCACCACTCATATTGCAGGCCACTGCTGGGAGTCCTCTGCACCCACCCCTCACATGTCTGTCCACTGCTGGGAGTCCTCTGCACCCACCCCTCACATGTCTGTCCACTGCTGGGAGTCCTCTGCACCCACCACTCACATGTCTGTCCACTGCTGGGAGTCCTCAGCACCCACCCCTCATATGTCTGTCCACTGCTGGGAGTGATATGCACCCACCACTCATATTGCAAGCCACTGCTGGGAGTCCTCTGCACCCACCCCTCACATGTCTGTCCACTGCTGGGAGTCCTCTGCACCCACCCCTCACATGTCTGTCCACTGCTGGGAGCCATCTGCACCCACCCCTCACATGTCTGTCCACTGCTGGGAGTCCTCTGCACCCACCCCTCACATGTCAGTCCACTGCTGGGAGTGATATGCACCCACCCCTTACATGTCTGTCCACTGCTGGGAGTCCTCTGCACCCACCCCTCATATGTCTGTCCACTGCTGGGAGTCCTCTGCACCCACCACTCGCATGTCTTTCCACTGCTGGGAGTCCTCTGCACCCACCCCTCACGTCTGTCCACTGCTGGGAGTTCTCTGCACCCACCCCTCACATGTCTGTCCACTGCTGGGAGTCCTCTGCACCCACCCCTCACATGTCTGTCCACTGCTGGGAGTCTTCTGCAGCCACCCTTCACGTGTCTGTCCACTGCTGGGAGTCCTCTGCACCCACCCCTCACATGTCTGTTCACTGCTGGGAGTGATATGCATCCACCACTCATATTGCAGGCCACTGCTCGGAGTCCTCTGCACCCACCCCTCACATGTCTGTCCACTGCTGGGAGTCCTCTGCAGCCACCCCTCACATGTCTGTCCACTGCTCGGAGTCCTCTGCACCCACCCCTCACATGTCTGTCCACTGCTGGTAGTGATATGCACCCACACCTCATATTTCAGGGCACTGCTGGGAGTCCTCTGCAGCCACGCCTCACATGTCTGTCCACTGCTGGGAGTCCTCTGCACCCACCCCTCACATGTCTGTCCACTGCTGGTAGTGATATGCACCCACACCTCATATTGCAGGGCACTGCTGGGAGTCCTCTGCAGCCACCCCTCACATGTCTGTCCACTGCTGGGAGTCCTCTGCACCCACCCCTCACATGTGTGTCCACTGCTGGGAGTGATATGCACCCACCACTCATATTGCACGCTACTGCTGGGAGTCCTCTGCGCCCACCCCTCACATGTCTGTCCACTGCTGGGACTCCTCTGCACCCACCCCTCACATGTCTGTCCACTGCTGGGAGTCCTCTGCACCCACCCCTCACATGTCTGTCCACTGCTGGGAGTCCTCAGCACCCACCCCTCACATGTCTGTCCACTGCTCGGAGTGATATGCACCCACCACTCATATTGCAAGCCACTGCTGGGAGTCCTCTGCACCCACCCCTCACATGTCTGTCCACTGCTGGGAGTCCCCTGCACCCACCCCTCACATGTCTGTCCACTGCTAGTAGTGAAATGCACCCACACCTCATATTGCAGGGCACTGCTGGGAGTCCTCTGCAGCCACCCCTCACATGTCTGTCAACTGCTGGGAGTCCTCTGCACCCACCCCTCACATGTCTGTCCACTGCTGGGAGTCCTGTGCACCCACCCCTCACATGTCTGTCCACTTCTGCGAGTCCTCTGCACCCACCCCTCACATGTCTGTCCACTGCTCGGAGTTCTCAGCACCCACCCCTCATATGTCTGTCAACTGCTGGGAGTCCTGTGCACCCACCCCTTACATGTCTGTCCACTGCTGCAAGTCCTCTGCACCCACCCCTCACCTGTCTGTCCACTGCTGGGAGTTCTCAGCACCCACCCCTCACATGTCTGTCCACTGCTCGGAGTGATATGCACCCACCACTCATATTGCAAGCCACTGCTGGGAGTCCTCTGCACCCACCCCTCACATGTCTGTCCACTGCTGGGAGTCCTCTGCACCCACCCCTCACATGTCTGTCCACTGCTAGTAGTGAAATGCACCCACACCTCATATTGCAGGGCACTGCTGGGAGTCCTCTGCAGCCACCCCTCACATGTCTGTCAACTGCTGGGAGTCCTCTGCACCCACCCCTCACATGTCTGTCCACTGCTGGGAGTCCTCTGCACCCATCCCTCACATGTCTGTCCACTGCTGCGAGTCCTCTGCACCCACCCCTCACATGTCTGTCCACTGCTGGGAGTCCTCTGCACCCACCCCTCACATGTCTGTCCACTGCTGGGAGTCTTCTGCAGCCACCCTTCACGTGTCTGTCCACTGCTGGGAGTCCTCTGCACCCACCCCTCACATGTCTGTTCACTGCTGGGAGTGATATGCATCCACCACTCATATTGCAGGCCACTGCTCGGAGTCCTCTGCACCCACCCCTCACATGTCTGTCCACTGCTGGGAGTCCTCTGCAGCCACCCCTCACATGTCTGTCCACTGCTGGGAGTCCTCTGCACCCACCCCTCACATGTCTGTCCACTGCTGGGAGTGATATGCACCAACCACTCATAATGCAGGCCACTGCTGGGAGTCCTCTGCAGCCACCCCTCACATGTCTGTCCACTGCTGGGAGTGATATGCACCCACCACTCATATTGCAGGCCACTGCAGGGAGTTCTCTGCACCCACCCCTCACATGTCTGTCCACTGTTGGTAGTGATAGGCACCCACACCTCATATTGCAGGGCACTGCTGGGAGTCCTCTGCAGCCACCCCTCACATGTCTGTCCACTGTTGGGAGTCCTCTGCACCCACCCCTCACATGCCTGTCCACTGCTGGGAGTCCTCTGCACCCACCCCTCACATGTCTGTCCACTGCTGGGAGTGATATGCACCCACCACTCATATTGCAGGCTACTGCTGGGAGTCCTCTGCACCCACCCCTCACATGTCTGTCCACTGCTGGGAGTCCTCTGCACCCACCCCTCACATGTCTGTCCACTGCTGGGAGTCCTCTGCACCCACCCCTCACATGTCTGTCCACTGCTGGGAGTGATATGCACCCACCACTCATATTGCAGGCCACTGCTGGGAGTCCTCTGCACCCACCCCTCACATGTCTGCCCACTGCTGCGAGTCCTCTGCAGCCACCCTTCACATGTCTGTCCACTGCTGGGAGTCATCTGCACCCACCCCTCACATGTCTGTTCACTGCTGGGAGTGATATGCACCCACCACTCACATGTCTGTCCACTGCTGGGAGTCCTCAGCACCCACCCCTCACATGTCTGTCCACTGCTGGGAGTCATCTGAACCCACCCCTCACATGTCTGTCCACTGCTGGGAGTCCTCTGCACCCACCCCTCACATGTCAGTCCACTGCTGGGAGTGATATGCACCCACCCCTCACATGTCTGTCCACTGCTGGGAGTCCTCTGCACCCACCCCTCATATGGCTGTCCACTGCTGGGAGTCCTCTGCACCCACCACTCACATGTCTGTCCACTGCTGGGAGTGATATGCACCCACCCTTCATATTGCAGGCCACTGCTGGGAGTCCTCTGCACCCACCCCTCACATGTCTGTCCACTGCTGGGAGTCCTCTGCAGCCACCCCTCACATGTCTGTCCACTGCTTGGAGTCCTCTGCACCCACCCCTCACATATCTGTCCACTGCTGGAAGTGATATGCACCCACCACTCATATTGCAGGCCACTGCTGGGAGTCCTCTGCAGCCACCCCTCACATGGCTGTCCACTGCTGGGAGTCCTCTGCAGCCACCCCTCACATGTCTGTCCACTGCTGGGAGTCCTCTGCACCCACCCCTCACATGTCTGTCCACTGCTGGTAGTGATATGCACCCACACCTCATGTTTCAGGGCACTGCTGGGAGTCCTCTGCAGCCACCCCTCACATGTCTGTCCACTGCTGGGAGTCCTCTGCACCCACCCCTCATCTGTCTGTCCACTGCTGGTAGTGATATGCACCCACACCTCATATTGCAGGGCACTGCTGGGAGTCCTCTGCAGCCACCCCTCACATGTCTGTCCACTGCTGGGAGTCCTCTGCACCCACCCCTCACATGAGTGTCCACTGCTGGGAGTGATATGCACCCACCACTCATATTGCAGGCCACTGCTGGGAGTCCTCTGCACCCACCCCTCACATGTCTATCCACTGCTGGGACTCCTCTGCACCCACCCCTCACATGTCTGTCCACTGCTGGGAGTCCTCTGCACCCACCCCTCACATGTCTGTCCACTGCTGGGAGTCGTCAGCACCCACCCCTCACATGTCTGTCCACTGCTGGGAGTGATATGCACCCACCACTCATATTGCAAGCCACTGCTGGGAGTCCTCTGCACCCATCCCTCACATGTCTTTCCACTGCTGGGAGTCCTCTGCACCCACCCCTCACATGTCTGTCCACTGCTGAGAATCCTCTGCACCCACCCCTCATATATCTGTCCACTGCTGGGAGTCCTCGGCACCCACCACTCACATGTCTATCCACTGCTGGGAGTGATATGCACCCACCCCTCATATTGCAGGCCACTGCTGGGAGTCCTCTGCACCCACCCCTCACATGTCTGTCCACTGCTGGGAGTCCTCTGCACCCACCCCTCACATGTCAGTCCACTGCTGGGAGTGATATGCACCCACCCCTCACATGTCTGTCCACTGCTGGGAGTCCTCTGCACCCACCCCTCATATGGCTGTCCACTGCTGGGAGTCCTCTGCACCCACCACTCACATGTCTGTCCACTGCTGGGAGTGATATGCACCCACCCTTCATATTGCAGGCCACTGCTGGGAGTCCTCTGCACCCACCCCTCACATGTCTGTCCACTGCTGGGAGTCCTCTGCAGCCACCCCTCACATGTCTGTCCACTGCTTGGAGTCCTCTGCACCCACCCCTCACATATCTGTCCACTGCTGGAAGTGATATGCACCCACCACTCATATTGCAGGCCACTGCTGGGAGTCCTCTGCAGCCACCCCTCACATGGCTGTCCACTGCTGGGAGTCCTCTGCAGCCACCCCTCACATGTCAGTCCACTGCTGGGAGTGATATGCACCCACCCCTCACATGTCTGTCCACTGCTGAGAGTCCTCTGCACCCACCCCTCATATGGCTGTCCACTGCTGGGAGTCCTCTGCACCCACCACTCACATGTCTGTCCACTGCTGGGAGTGATATGCACCCACCCTTCATATTGCAGGCCACTGCTGGGAGTCCTCTGCACCCACCCCTCACATGTCTGTCCACTGCTGGGAGTCCTCTGCAGCCACCCCTCACATGTCTGTCCACTGCTTGGAGTCCTCTGCACCCACCCCTCACATATCTGTCCACTGCTGGAAGTGATATGCACCCACCACTCATATTGCAGGCCACTGCTGGGAGTCCTCTGCAGCCACCCCTCACATGGCTGTCCACTGCTGGGAGTCCTCTGCAGCCACCCCTCACATGTCTGTCCACTGCTGGGAGTCCTCTGCACCCACCCCTCACATGTCTGTCCACTGCTGGTAGTGATATGCACCCACACCTCATGTTTCAGGGCACTGCTGGGAGTCCTCTGCAGCCACCCCTCACATGTCTGTCCACTGCTGGGAGTCCTCTGCACCCACCCCTCATCTGTCTGTCCACTGCTGGTAGTGATATGCACCCACACCTCATATTGCAGGGCACTGCTGGGAGTCCTCTGCAGCCACCCCTCACATGTCTGTCCACTGCTGGGAGTCCTCTGCACCCACCCCTCACATGAGTGTCCACTGCTGGGAGTGATATGCACCCACCACTCATATTGCAGGCCACTGCTGGGAGTCCTCTGCACCCACCCCTCACATGTCTATCCACTGCTGGGACTCCTCTGCACCCACCCCTCACATGTCTGTCCACTGCTGGGAGTCCTCTGCACCCACCCCTCACATGTCTGTCCACTGCTGGGAGTCGTCAGCACCCACCCCTCACATGTCTGTCCACTGCTGGGAGTGATATGCACCCACCACTCATATTGCAAGCCACTGCTGGGAGTCCTCTGCACCCATCCCTCACATGTCTTTCCACTGCTGGGAGTCCTCTGCACCCACCCCTCACATGTCTGTCCACTGCTGAGAATCCTCTGCACCCACCCCTCATATATCTGTCCACTGCTGGGAGTCCTCGGCACCCACCACTCACATGTCTATCCACTGCTGGGAGTGATATGCACCCACCCCTCATATTGCAGGCCACTGCTGGGAGTCCTCTGCACCCACCCCTCACATGTCTGTCCACTGCTGGGAGTCCTCTGCAGCCACCCCTCACATGTCTGTCCACTGCTGGGAGTCCTCTGCACCCACCCCTCACATGTCTGTCCACTGCTGGGAGTGATATGCACCAACCACTCATATTGCAGCCACTGCTGGGAGTCCTCTGCAGCCACCCCTCACATGTCTGTCCACTGCTGGGAGTCCTCTGCACCCACCCCTCACATGTCTGTCCACTGCTGGTAGTGATATGCACCCACACCTCATATTGCAGGGCATTGCTGGGAGTCCTCTGCAGCCACCCCTCACATGTCTGTCCACTGCTGGGAGTCCTCTGCACCCACCCCTCACATGTGTGTCCACTGCTGGGAGTGATATGCACCCACCACTCATATTGCAGGCCACTGCTGGGAGTCCTCTGCACCCACCCCTCACATGTCTGTCCACTGCTGGGACTCCTCTGCACCCACCCCTCACATGTCTGTCCACTGCTGGGAGTCCTCTGCACCCACCCCTCACATGTCTGTCCACTGCTGGGAGTCCTCTGCACCCACCCCTCTCATGTCTGTCCACTGCTGGGAGTGATATGCACCAACCACTCATATTGCAGGCCACTGCTGGGAGTCCTCTGCACCCACCCCTCACATGTCTGTCCACTGCTGGTAGTGATATGCACCCACACCTCATATTGCAGGGCACTGCTGGGAGTCCTCTGCAGCCACCCCTCACATGTCTGTCCACTGCTGGGAGTCCTCTGCACCCACCCCTCACATGTGTGTCCACTGCTGGGAGTGATATGCACCCACCACTCATATTGCACCCCACTGCTGGGAGTCCTCTGCGCCCACCCCTCACATGTCTGTCCACTGCTGGGACTCCTCTGCACCCACCCTTCACATGTCTGTCCGCTGCTGGGAGTCCTCTGCACCCACCCCTCACATGTCTGTCCACTGCTGGGAGTCCTCAGCACCCACCCCTCACATGTCTGTCCACTGCTCGGAGTGATATGCACCCACCACTCATATTGCAAGCCACTGCTGGTAGTCCTCTGCACCCACCCCTCACATGTCTGTCCACTGCTGGGAGTCCTCTGCACCCACCCCTCACATGTCTGTCCACTGCTAGTAGTGAAATGCACCCACACCTCATATTGCAGGGCACTGCTGGGAGTCCTCTGCAGCCACCCCTCACATGTCTGTCAACTGCTGGGAGTCCTCTGCACCCACCCCTCACATGTCTGTCCCCTGCTGGGAGTCCTCTGCACCCATCCCTCACATGTCTGTCCACTGCTGGGAGTCCTGTGCACCCACCCCTCACATGTCTGTCCACTGCTGCGAGTCCTCTGCACCCACCCCTCACATGTCTGTCCACTGCTGGGAGTTCTCAGCACCCACCCCTCACATGTCTGTCCACTGCTGGGAGTCCTGTGCACCCACCCCTCACATGTCTGTCCACTGCTGCAAGTCCTCTGCACCCACCCCTCACATGTCTGTCCACTGCTGGGAGTTCTCAGCACCCACCCCTCACATGTCTGTCCACTGCTCAGAGTGATATGCACCCACCACTCATATTGCAAGCCACTGCTGGGGGTCCTCTGCACCCACCCCTCACATGTCTGTCCACTGCTGGGAGTCCTCTGCACCCACCCCTCACATGTCTGTCCACTGCTAGTAGTGAAATGCACCCACACCTCATATTGCAGGGCACTGCTGGGAGTCCTCTGCAGCCACCCCTCACATGTCTGTCAACTGCTGGGAGTCCTCTGCACCCACCCCTCACATGTCTGTCCACTGCTGGGAGTCCTCTGCACCCATCCCTCACATGTCTGTCCACTGCTGGGAGTCCTGTGCACCCACCCCTCACATGTCTGTCCACTGCTGCGAGTCCTCTGCACCCACCCCTCACATGTCTGTCCACTGCTGGGAGTCCTCTGCACCCACCACTCACACGTCTGTCCACTGCTGGGAGTGATATGCACCCACCCTTCATATTGCAGGCCACTGCTGGGAGTCCTCTGCACCCACCCCTCACATGTCTGTCCACTGCTGGGAGTCCTCTGCAGCCACCCCTCACATGTCTGTCCACTGATTGGAGTCCTCTGCACCCACCCCTCACTTATCTGTCCACTGCTGGAAGTGATATGCACCCACCACTCATATTGCAGGCCACTGCTGGGAGTCCTCTGCAGCCACCCCTCACATGTCTGTCCACTGCTGGGAGTCCTCTGCAGCCACCCCTCACATGTCTGTCCACTGCTGGGAGTGATATGCACCCACCCCTCATATGTCTGTCCACTGCTGGGAGTCCTCTGCACCCACCACTCACATGGCTGTCCTCTGCTGGGAGTGATATGCACCCACCCCTCATATTGCAGGCCACTGCTGGGAGTCCTCTGCACCCACCCCTCACATGTCTGTCCACTGCTGGGAGTCCTCTGCAGCCACCCCTCACATGTCTGTCCACTGCTGGGAGTCCTCTGCACCCACCCCTCACATGTCTGTCCACTGCTGGGAGTGATATGCACCAACCACTCATATTGCAGGCCACTGCTGGGAGTCCTCTGCAGCCACCCCTCACATGTCTGTCCACTGCTGGGAGTCCTCTGCAGCCACCCCTCACATGTCTGTCCACTGCTGGGAGTCCTCTGCACCCACCCCTCACATGTCTGTCCACTGCTGGTAGTGATATGCACCCACACCTCATATTTCAGGGCACTGCTGGGAGTCCTCTGCAGCCACCCCTCACATGTCTGTCCACTGCTGGGAGTCCTCTGCACCCACCCCTCACATGTCTGTCCACTGCTGGGAGTGATATGCACCCACCACTCATATTGCAGGCCACTGCTGGGAGTCCTCTGCACCCACCCCTCACATGTCTGTCCACTGCTGGGAGTCCTCTGCACCCACCCCTCACATGTCTGTCCACTGCTGGGAGTCCTCTGCACCCACCACTCACATGTCTGTCCACTGCTGGGAGTCCTCAGCACCCACCCCTCACATGTCTGTCCACTGCTGGGAGTGATATGCACCCACCACTCATATTGCAAGCCACTGCTGGGAGTCCTCTGCACCCACCCCTCACATGTCTGTCCACTGCTGGGAGTCCTCTGCACCCACCCCTCACATGTCTGTCCACTGCTGGGAGCCATCTGCACCCACCCCTCACATGTCTGTCCACTGCTGGGAGTCCTCTGCACCCACCCCTCACATGTCAGTCCACTGCTGGGAGTGATATGCACCCACCCCTTACATGTCTGTCCACTGCTGGGAGTCCTCTGCACCCACCCCTCATATGTCTGTCCACTGCTGGGAGTCCTCTGCACCCACCACTCGCATGTCTTTCCACTGCTGGGAGTCCTCTGCACCCACCCCTCACGTCTGTCCACTGCTGGGAGTTCTCTGCACCCACCCCTCACATGTCTGTCCACTGCTGGGAGTCCTCTGCACCCACCCCTCACATGTCTGTCCACTGCTGGGAGTGATATGCACCCACCACTCATATTGCAGGCCACTGCTGGGAGTCCTCTGCACCCACCCCTCACATGTCTGTCCACTGCTGGGAGTCCTCAGCACCCACCCCTCACATGTCTGTCCACTGCTGGGAGTGATATGCACCCACCACTCATATTGCAAGCCACTGCTGGGAGTCCTCTGCACCCACCCCTCACATGTCTTTCCACTGCTGGGAGTCCTCTGCACCCACCCCTCACATGTCTGTCATCTGCTGAGAATCCTCTGCACCCACCCCTCCTATGTCTGTCCACTGCTGGGAGTCCTCGGCACCCACCACTCACATGTCTATCCACTGCTGGGAGTGATATGCACCCACCCCTCATATTGCAGGCCACTGCTGGGAGTCCTCTGCACCCACCCCTCACATGTCTGTCCACTGCTGGGAGTCCTCTGCAGCCACCCTTCACATGTCTGTCCACTGCTGGGAGTCCTCTGCACCCACCCCTCACATGTCTGTCCACTGCTGGGAGTGATATGCACCAACCACTCATATTGCAGGCCACTGCTGGGAGTCCTCTGCAGCCACCCCTCACATGTCTGTCCACTGCTGGGAGTCCTCTGCACCCACCCCTCACATGTCTGTCCACTGCTGGGAGTCCTCTGCACCCACCCCTCACATGTCTGTCCACTGCTGGTAGTGATATGCACCCACACCTCATATTGCAGGGCATTGCTGGGAGTCCTCTGCAGCCACCCCTCACATGTCTGTCCACTGCTGGGAGTCCTCTGCACCCACCCCTCACATGTGTGTCCACTGCTGGGAGTGATATGCACCCACCACTCATATTGCAGGCCACTGCTGGGAGTCCTCTGCACCCACCCCTCACATGTCTGTCCACTGCTGGGACTCCTCTGCACCCACCCCTCACATGTCTGTCCACTGCTGGGATTCCTCTGCACCCACCCCTCACATGTCTGTCCACTGCTGGGAGTCCTCTGCACCCACCCCTCACATGTCTGTCCACTGCTGGGAGTGATATGCACCAACCACTCATATTGCAGGCCACTGCTGGGAGTCCTCTGCACCCACCCCTCACATGTCTGTCCACTGCTGGTAGTGATATGCACCCACACCTCATATTGCAGGGCACTGCTGGGAGTCCTCTGCAGCCACCCCTTACATGTCTGTCCACTGCTGGGAGTCCTCTGCACCCACCCCTCACATGTGTGTCCACTGCTGGGAGTGATATGCACCCACCACTCATATTGCACGCCACTGCTGGGAGTCCTCTGCGCCCACCCCTCACATGTCTGTCCACTGCTGGGACTCCTCTGCACCCACCCTTCACATGTCTGTCCGCTGCTGGGAGTCCTCTGCACCCACCCCTCACATGTCTGTCCACTGCTGGGAGTCCTCAGCACCCACCCCTCACATGTCTGTCCACTGCTCGGAGTGATATGCACCCACCACTCATATTGCAAGCCACTGATGGGAGTCCTCTGCACCCACCCCTCACATGTCTGTCCACTGCTGGGAGTCCTCTGCACCCACCCCTCACATGTCTGTCCACTGCTAGTAGTGAAATGCACCCACACCTCATATTGCAGGGCACTGCTGGGAGTCCTCTGCAGCCACCCCTCACATGTCTGTCAACTGCTGGGAGTCCTCTGCACCCACCCCTCACATGTCTGTCCACTGCTGGGAGTCCTCTGCACCCATCCCTCACATGTCTGTCCACTGCTGGGAGTCCTGTGCACCCACCTCTCACATGTCTGTCCACTGCTGCGAGTCCCCTGCACCCACCCCTCACATGTCTGTCCACTGCTGGGAGTTCTCAGCACCCACCCCTCACATGTCTGTCCACTGCTGGGAGTCCTGTGCACCCACCCCTCACATGTCTGTCCACTGCTGCAAGTCCTCTGCACCCACCCCTCACATGTCTGTCCACTGCTGGGAGTTCTCAGCACCCACCCCTCACATGTCTGTCCACTGCTCAGAGTGATATGCACCCACCACTCATATTGCAAGCCACTGCTGGGGGTCCTCTGCACCCACCCCTCACATGTCTGTCCACTGCTGGGAGTCCTCTGCACCCACCCCTCACATGTCTGTCCACTGCTAGTAGTGAAATGCACCCACACCTCATATTGCAGGGCACTGCTGGGAGTCCTCTGCAGCCACCCCTCACATGTCTGTCAACTGCTGGGAGTCCTCTGCACCCACCCCTCACATGTCTGTCCACTGCTGGGAGTCCTCTGCACCCATCCCTCACATGTCTGTCCACTGCTGGGAGTCCTGTGCACCCACCCCTCACATGTCTGTCCACTGCTGCGAGTCCTCTGCACCCACCCCTCACATGTCTGTCCACTGCTGGGAGTCCTCTGCACCCACCCCTCACATGTCTGTCCACTGCTGGGAATCCTCTGCACCCATCCCTCACATGTCTGTCCACTGCTGGGAGTCCTGTGCACCCACCCCTCACATGTCTGTCCACTGCTGCGACTCCTCTGCACCCACCCCTCACATATCTGTCCACTGCTGGAAGTGATATGCACCCACCACTCATATTGCAGGCCACTGCTGGGAGTCCTCTGCAGCCACCCCTCACATGTCTGTCCACTGCTGGGAGTCCTCTGCAGCCACCCCTCACATGTCTGTCCACTGCTGGGAGTGATATGCACCCACCCCTCATATGTCTGTCCACTGCTGGGAGTCCTCTGCACCCACCACTCACATGTCTGTCCTCTGCTGGGAGTGATATGCACCCACCCCTCATATTGCAGGCCACTGCTGGGAGTCCTCTGCACCCACCCCTCACATGTCTGTCCACTGCTGGGAGTCCTCTGCAGCCACCCCTCACATGTCTGTCCACTGCTGGGAGTCCTCTGCACCCACCCCTCACATGTCTGTCCACTGCTGGGAGTGATATGCACCAACCACTCATATTGCAGGCCACTGCTGGGAGTCCTCTGCAGCCACCCCTCACATGTCTGTCCACTGCTGGGAGTCCTCTGCAGCCACCCCTCACATGTCTGTCCACTGCTGGGAGTCCTCTGCACCCACCCCTCACATGTCTGTCCACTGCTGGTAGTGATATGCACCCACACCTCATATTTCAGGGCACTGCTGGGAGTCCTCTGCAGCCACCCCTCACATGTCTGTCCACTGCTGGGAGTCCTCTGCACCCACCCCTCACATGTCTGTCCACTGCTGGTAGTGATATGCACCCACACCTCATATTGCAGGGCATTGCTGGGAGTCCTCTGCAGCCACCCCTCACATGTCTGTCCACTGCTGGGAGTCCTCTGCACCCACCCCTCACATGTGTGTCCACTGCTGGGAGTGATATGCACCCACCACTCATATTGCAGGCCACTGCTGGGAGTCCTCTGCACCCACCCCTCACATGTCTGTCCACTGCTGGGAGTCCTCTGCACCCACCCCTCACATGTCTGTCCACTGCTGGGAGTCCTCTGCACCCACCACTCACATGTCTGTCCACTGCTGGGAGTCCTCAGCACCCACCCCTCATATGTCTGTCCACTGCTGGGAGTGATATGCACCCACCACTCATATTGCAAGCCACTGCTGGGAGTCCTCTGCACCCACCCCTCACATGTCTGTCCACTGCTGGGAGTCCTCTGCACCCACCCCTCACATGTCTGTCCACTGCTGGGAGCCATCTGCACCCACCCCTCACATGTCTGTCCACTGCTGGGAGTCCTCTGCACCCACCCCTCACATGTCAGTCCACTGCTGGGAGTGATATGCACCCACCCCTTACATGTCTGTCCACTGCTGGGAGTCCTCTGCACCCACCCCTCATATGTCTGTCCACTGCTGGGAGTCCTCTGCACCCACCACTCGCATGTCTTTCCACTGCTGGGAGTCCTCTGCACCCACCAGTCACGTCTGTCCACTGCTGGGAGTTCTCTGCACCCACCCCTCACATGTCTGTCCACTGCTGGGAGTCCTCTGCACCCACCCCTCACATGTCTGTCCACTGCTGGGAGTGATATGCACCCACCACTCATATTGCAGGCCACTGCTGGGAGTCCTCTGCACCCACCCCTCACATGTCTGTCCACTGCTGGGAGTCCTCTGCACCCACCCCTCACATGTCTGTCCACTGCTGGGAGTCCTCTGCACCCACCACTCACATGTCTGTCCACTGCTGGGAGTCCTCAGCACCCACCCCTCATATGTCTGTCCACTGCTGGGAGTGATATGCACCCACCACTCATATTGCAAGCCACTGCTGGGAGTCCTCTGCACCCACCCCTCACATGTCTGTCCACTGCTGGGAGTCCTCTGCACCCACCCCTCACATGTCTGTCCACTGCTGGGAGCCATCTGCACCCACCCCTCACATGTCTGTCCACTGCTGGGAGTCCTCTGCACCCACCCCTCACATGTCAGTCCACTGCTGGGAGTGATATGCACCCACCCCTTACATGTCTGTCCACTGCTGGGAGTCCTCTGCACCCACCCCTCATATGTCTGTCCACTGCTGGGAGTCCTCTGCACCCACCACTCGCATGTCTTTCCACTGCTGGGAGTCCTCTGCACCCACCCCTCACGTCTGTCCACTGCTGGGAGTTCTCTGCACCCACCCCTCACATGTCTGTCCACTGCTGGGAGTCCTCTGCACCCACCCCTCACATGTCTGTCCACTGCTGGGAGTGATATGCACCCACCACTCATATTGCAGGCCACTGCTGGGAGTCCTCTGCACCCACCCCTCACATGTCTGTCCACTGCTGGGAGTCCTCAGCACCCACCCCTCACATGTCTGTCCACTGCTGGGAGTGATATGCACCCACCACTCATATTGCAAGCCACTGCTGGGAGTCCTCTGCACCCACCCCTCACATGTCTTTCCACTGCTGGGAGTCCTCTGCACCCACCCCTCACATGTCTGTCATCTGCTGAGAATCCTCTGCACCCACCCCTCATATGTCTGTCCACTGCTGGGAGTCCTCGGCACCCACCACTCACATGTCTATCCACTGCTGGGAGTGATATGCACCCACCCCTCATATTGCAGGCCACTGCTGGGAGTCCTCTGCATCCACCCCTCACATGCCTGTCCACTGCTGGGAGTCCTCTGCAGCCACCCCTCACATGTCTGTCCACTGCTGGGAGTCCTCTGCACCCACCCCTCACATGTCTGTCCACTGCTAGTAGTGAAATGCACCCACACCTCATATTGCAGGGCACTGCTGGGAGTCCTCTGCAGCCACCCCTCACATGTCTGTCAACTGCTGGGAGTCCTCTGCACCCACCCCTCACATGTCTGTCCACTGCTGGGAGTCCTCTGCACCCATCCCTCACATGTCTGTCCACTGCTGGGAGTCCTGTGCACCCACCCCTCACATGTCTGTCCACTGCTGGGAGTCCTGTGCACCCACCCCTCACATGTCTGTCCACTGCTGCGACTCCTCTGCACCCACCCCTCACATATCTGTCCACTGCTGGAAGTGATATGCACCCACCACTCATATTGCAGGCCACTGCTGGGAGTCCTCTGCAGCCACCCCTCACATGTCTGTCCACTGCTGGGAGTCCTCTGCAGCCACCCCTCACATGTCTGTCCACTGCTGGGAGTGATATGCACCCACCCCTCATATGTCTGTCCACTGCTGGGAGTCCTCTGCACCCACCACTCACATGTCTGTCCTCTGCTGGGAGTGATATGCACCCACCCCTCATATTGCAGGCCACTGCTGGGAGTCCTCTGCACCCACCCCTCACATGTCTGTCCACTGCTGGGAGTCCTCTGCAGCCACCCCTCACATGTCTGTCCACTGCTGGGAGTCCTCTGCACCCACCCCTCACATGTCTGTCCACTGCTGGGAGTGATATGCACCAACCACTCATATTGCAGGCCACTGCTGGGAGTCCTCTGCAGCCACCCCTCACATGTCTGTCCACTGCTGGGAGTCCTCTGCAGCCACCCCTCACATGTCTGTCCACTGCTGGGAGTCCTCTGCACCCACCCCTCACATGTCTGTCCACTGCTGGTAGTGATATGCACCCACACCTCATATTTCAGGGCACTGCTGGGAGTCCTCTGCAGCCACCCCTCACATGTCTGTCCACTGCTGGGAGTCCTCTGCACCCACCCCTCACATGTCTGTCCACTGCTGGTAGTGATATGCACCCACACCTCATATTGCAGGGCATTGCTGGGAGTCCTCTGCAGCCACCCCTCACATGTCTGTCCACTGCTGGGAGTCCTCTGCACCCACCCCTCACATGTGTGTCCACTGCTGGGAGTGATATGCACCCACCACTCATATTGCAGGCCACTGCTGGGAGTCCTCTGCACCCACCCCTCACATGTCTGTCCACTGCTGGGAGTCCTCTGCACCCACCCCTCACATGTCTGTCCACTGCTGGGAGTCCTCTGCACCCACCACTCACATGTCTGTCCACTGCTGGGAGTCCTCAGCACCCACCCCTCATATGTCTGTCCACTGCTGGGAGTGATATGCACCCACCACTCATATTGCAAGCCACTGCTGGGAGTCCTCTGCACCCACCCCTCACATGTCTGTCCACTGCTGGGAGTCCTCTGCACCCACCCCTCACATGTCTGTCCACTGCTGGGAGCCATCTGCACCCACCCCTCACATGTCTGTCCACTGCTGGGAGTCCTCTGCACCCACCCCTCACATGTCAGTCCACTGCTGGGAGTGATATGCACCCACCCCTTACATGTCTGTCCACTGCTGGGAGTCCTCTGCACCCACCCCTCATATGTCTGTCCACTGCTGGGAGTCCTCTGCACCCACCACTCGCATGTCTTTCCACTGCTGGGAGTCCTCTGCACCCACCCCTCACGTCTGTCCACTGCTGGGAGTTCTCTGCACCCACCCCTCACATGTCTGTCCACTGCTGGGAGTCCTCTGCACCCACCCCTCACATGTCTGTCCACTGCTGGGAGTGATATGCACCCACCACTCATATTGCAGGCCACTGCTGGGAGTCCTCTGCACCCACCCCTCACATGTCTGTCCACTGCTGGGAGTCCTCAGCACCCACCCCTCACATGTCTGTCCACTGCTGGGAGTGATATGCACCCACCACTCATATTGCAAGCCACTGCTGGGAGTCCTCTGCACCCACCCCTCACATGTCTTTCCACTGCTGGGAGTCCTCTGCACCCACCCCTCACATGTCTGTCATCTGCTGAGAATCCTCTGCACCCACCCCTCATATGTCTGTCCACTGCTGGGAGTCCTCGGCACCCACCACTCACATGTCTATCCACTGCTGGGAGTGATATGCACCCACCCCTCATATTGCAGGCCACTGCTGGGAGTCCTCTGCATCCACCCCTCACATGCCTGTCCACTGCTGGGAGTCCTCTGCAGCCACCCCTCACATGTCTGTCCACTGCTGGGAGTCCTCTGCACCCACCCCTCACATGTCTGTCCACTGCTGGGAGTGATATGCACCAACCACTCATATTGCAGGCCACTGCTGGGTGTCCTCTGCAGCCACCCCTCACATGTCTGTCCACTGCTGGGAGTCCTCTGCACCCACCCCTCACATGTCTGTCCACTGCTGGGAGTGATATGCACCAACCACTCATATTGCAGGCCACTGCTGGGAGTCCTCTGCACCCACCCCTCACATGTCTGTCCACTGCTGGTAGTGATATGCACCCACACCTCATATTGCAGGGCACTGCTGGGAGTCCTCTGCAGCCACCCCTCACATGTCTGTCCACTGCTGGGAGTCCTCTGCACCCACCCCTCACATGTGTGTCCACTGCTGGGAGTGATATGCACCCACCACTCATATTGCACGCCACTGCTGGGAGTCCTCTGCGCCCACCACTCACATGTCTGTCCACTGCTGGGACTCCTCTGCACCCACCCTTCACATGTCTGTCCGCTGCTGGGAGTCCTCTGCACCCACCCCTCACATGTCTGTCCACTGCTGGGAGTCCTCAGCACCCACCCCTCACATGTCTGTCCACTGCTCGGAGTGATATGCACCCACCACTCATATTGCAAGCCACTGCTGGGAGTCCTCTGCACCCACCCCTCACATGTCTGTCCACTGCTGGGAGTCCTCTGCACCCACCCCTCACATGTCTGTCCACTGCTAGTAGTGAAATGCACCCACACCTCATATTGCAGGGCACTGCTGGGAGTCCTCTGCAGCCACCCCTCACATGTCTGTCAACTGCTGGGAGTCCTGTGCACCCACCCCTCACATGTCTGTCCACTGCTGCGAGTCCTCTGCACCCACCCCTCACATGTCTGTCCACTGCTGGGAGTTCTCAGCACCCACCCCTCACATGTCTGTCCACTGCTGGGAGTCCTGTGCACCCACCCCTCACATGTCTGTCCACTGCTGCAAGTCCTCTGCACCCACCCCTCACATGTCTGTCCACTGCTGGGAGTTCTCAGCACCCACCCCTCACATGTCTGTCCACTGCTCAGAGTGATATGCACCCACCACTCATATTGCAAGCCACTGCTGGGGGTCCTCTGCACCCACCCCTCACATGTCTGTCCACTGCTGGGAGTCCTCTGCACCCACCCCTCACATGTCTGTCCACTGCTGCGAGTCCTCTGCACCCACCCCTCACATGTCTGTCCACTGCTGGGAGTTCTCAGCACCCACCCCTCACATGTCTGTCCACTGCTGGGAGTCCTGTGCACCCACCCCTCACATGTCTGTCCACTGCTGCAAGTCCTCTGCACCCACCCCTCACATGTCTGTCCACTGCTGGGAGTTCTCAGCACCCACCCCTCACATGTCTGTCCACTGCTCAGAGTGATATGCACCCACCACTCATATTGCAAGCCACTGCTGGGGGTCCTCTGCACCCACCCCTCACATGTCTGTCCACTGCTGGGAGTCCTCTGCACCCACCCCTCACATGTCAGTCCACTGCTAGTAGTGAAATGCACCCACACCTCATATTGCAGGGCACTGCTGGGAGTCCTCTGCAGCCACCCCTCACATGTCTGTCAACTGCTGGGAGTCCTCTGCACCCACCCCTCACATGTCTGTCCACTGCTGGGAGTCCTCTGCACCCATCCCTCACATGTCTGTCCACTGCTGGGAGTCCTGTGCACCCACCCCTCACATGTCTGTCCACTGCTGCGAGTCCTCTGCACCCACCCCTCACATGTCTGTCCACTGCTGGGAGTCCTCTGCACCCACCACTCACATGTCTGTCCACTGCTGGGAGTGATATGCACCCACCCTTCATATTGCAGGCCACTGCTGGGAGTCCTCTGCACCCACCCCTCACATGTCTGTCCACTGCTGGGAGTCCTCTGCAGCCACCCCTCACATGTCTGTCCACTGCTTGGAGTCCTCTGCACCCACCCCTCACATATCTGTCCACTGCTGGAAGTGATATGCACCCACCACTCATATTGCAGGCCACTGCTGGGAGTCCTCTGCAGCCACCCCTCACATGTCTGTCCACTGCTGGGAGTCCTCTGCAGCCACCCCTCACATGTCTGTCCACTGCTGAGAATCCTCTGCACCCACCCCTCATATGTCTGTCCACTGCTGGGAGTCCTCTGCACCCACCACTCACATGTCTGTCCTCTGCTGGGAGTGATATGCACCCACCCCTCATATTGTAGGCCACTGCTGGGAGTCCTCTGCACCCACCCCTCACATGTCTGTCCACTGCTGGGAGTCCTCTGCAGCCACCCCTCACATGTCTGTCCACTGCTGGGAGTCCTCTGCACCCACCCCTCACATGTCTGTCCACTGCTGGGAGTGATATGCACCAACCACTCATATTGCAGGCCACTGCTGGGAGTCCTCTGCAGCCACCCCTCACATGTCTGTCCACTGCTGGGAGTCCTCTGCAGCCACCCCTCACATGTCTGTCCACTGCTGGGAGTCCTCTGCACCCACCCCTCACATGTCTGTCCACTGCTGGTAGTGATATGCACCCACACCTCATATTTCAGGGCACTGCTGGGAGTCCTCTGCAGCCACCCCTCACATGTCTGTCCACTGCTGGGAGTCCTCTGCACCCACCCCTCACATGTCTGTCCACTGCTGGTAGTGATATGCACCCACACCTCATATTGCAGGGCATTGCTGGGAGTCCTCTGCAGCCACCCCTCACATGTCTGTCCACTGCTGGGAGTCCTCTGCACCCACCCCTCACATGTGTGTCCACTGCTGGGAGTGATATGCACCCACCACTCATATTGCAGGCCACTGCTGGGAGTCCTCTGCACCCACCCCTCACATGTCTGTCCACTGCTGGGAGTCCTCTGCACCCACCCCTCACATGTCTGTCCACTGCTGGGAGTCCTCTGCACCCACCACTCACATGTCTGTCCACTGCTGGGAGTCCTCAGCACCCACCCCTCACATGTCTGTCCACTGCTGGGAGTGATATGCACCCACCACTCATATTGCAAGCCACTGCTGGGAGTCCTCTGCACCCACCCCTCACATGTCTGTCCACTGCTGGGAGTCCTCTGCACCCACCCCTCACATGTCTGTCCACTGCTGGGAGCCATCTGCACCCACCCCTCACATGTCTGTCCACTGCTGGGAGTCCTCTGCACCCACCCCTTACATGTCAGTCCACTGCTGGGAGTGATATGCACCCACCCCTTACATGTCTGTCCACTGCTGGGAGTCCTCTGCACCCACCCCTCATATGTCTGTCCACTGCTGGGAGTCCTCTGCACCCACCACTCGCATGCCTTTCCACTGCTGGGAGTCCTCTGCACCCACCCCTCACGTCTGTCCACTGCTGGGAGTTCTCTGCACCCACCCCTCACATGTCTGTCCACTGCTGGGAGTCCTCTGCACCCACCCCTCACATGTCTGTCCACTGCTGGGAGTGATATGCACCCACCACTCATATTGCAGGCCACTGCTGGGAGTCCTCTGCACCCACCCCTCACATGTCTGTCCACTGCTGGGAGTCCTCTGCAGCCACCCTTCACATGTCTGTCCACTGATGGGAGTCATCTGCACCCACCCCTCACATGTCTGTTCACTGCTGGGAGTGATATGCACCCACCACTCACATGTCTGTCCACTGCTGGGAGTCCTCAGCACCCACCCCTCACATGTCTGTCCACTACTGGTAGATATATGCACCCACCACTCATATTGCAAGCCACTGCTGGGAGTCCTCTGCACCCACCCCTCACATGTCTTTCCACTGCTGGGAGTCCTCTGCACCCACCCCTCACATGTCTGTCATCTGCTGAGAATCCTCTGCACCCACCCCTCATATGTCTGTCCACTGCTGGGAGTCCTCGGCACCCACCACTCACATGTCTATCCACTGCTGGGAGTGATATGCACCCACCCCTCATATTGCAGGCCACTGCTGGGAGTCCTCTGCACCCACCCCTCACATGTCTGTCCACTGCTGGGAGTCCTCTGCAGCCACCCTTCACATGTCTGTCCACTGCTGGGAGTCCTCTGCACCCACCCCTCACATGTCTGTCCACTGCTGGGAGTGATATGCACCAACCACTCATATTGCAGGCCACTGCTGGGAGTCCTCTGCAGCCACCCCTCACATGTCTGTCCACTGCTGGGAGTCCTCTGCACCCACCCCTCACATGTCTGTCCACTGCTGGTAGTGATATGCACCCACACCTCATATTGCAGGGCATTGCTGGGAGTCCTCTGCAGCCACCCCTCACATGTCTGTCCACTGCTGGGAGTCCTCTGCACCCACCCCTCACATATGTGTCCACTGCTGGGAGTGATATGCACCCACCACTCATATTGCAGGCCACTGCTGGGAGTCCTCTGCACCCACCCCTCACATGTCTGTCCACTGCTGGGACTCCTCTGCACCCACCCCTCACATGTCTGTCCACTGCTGGGAGTCCTCTGCACCCACCCCTCACATGTCTGTCCACTGCTGGGAGTCCTCTGCACCCACCCCTCACATGTCTGTCCACTGCTGGGAGTGATATGCACCAACCACTCATATTGCAGGCCACCGCTGGGAGTCCTCTGCACCCACCCCTCACATGTCTGTCCACTGCTGGTAGTGATATGCACCCACACCTCATATTGCAGGGCACTGCTGGGAGTCCTCTGCAGCCACCCCTCACATGTCTGTCCACTGCTGGGAGTCCTCTGCACCCACCCCTCACATGTGTTTCCACTGCTGGGAGTGATATGCACCCACCACTCATATTGCACGCCACTGCTGGGAGTCCTCTGCGCCCACCCCTCACATGTCTGTCCACTGCTGGGACTCCTCTGCACCCACCCTTCACATGTCTGTCCGCTGCTGGGAGTCCTCTGCACCCACCCCTCACATGTCTGTCCACTGCTGGGAGTCCTCAGCACCCACCCCTCACATGTCTGTCCACTGCTCGGAGTGATATGCACCCACCACTCATATTGCAAGCCACTGCTGGGAGTCCTCTGCACCCACCCCTCACATGTCTGTCCACTGCTGGGAGTCCTCTGCACCCACCCCTCACATGTCTGTCCACTGCTAGTAGTGAAATGCACCCACACCTCATATTGCAGGGCACTGCTGGGAGTCCTCTGCAGCCACCCCTCACATGTCTGTCAACTGCTGGGAGTCCTCTGCACCCACCCCTCACATGTCTGTCCACTGCTGGGAGTCCTCTGCACCCATCCCTCACATGTCTGTCCACTGCTGGGAGTCCTGTGCACCCACCCCATACATGTCTGTCCACTGCTGCGAGTCCCCTGCACCCACCCCTCACATGTCTGTCCACTGCTGGGAGTTCTCAGCACCCACCCCTCACATGTCTGTCCACTGCTGGGAGTCCTGTGCACCCACCCCTCACATGTCTGTCCACTGCTGCAAGTCCTCTGCACCCACCCCTCACATGTCTGTCCACTGCTGGGAGTTCTCAGCACCCACCCCTCACATGTCTGTCCACTGCTCAGAGTGATATGCACCCACCACTCATATTGCAAGCCACTGCTGGGGGTCCTCTGCACCCACCCCTCACATGTCTGTCCACTGCTGGGAGTCCTCTGCACCCACCCCTCACATGTCTGCCCACTGCTAGTAGTGAAATGCACCCACACCTCATATTGCAGGGCACTGCTGGGAGTCCTCTGCAGCCACCCCTCACATGTCTGTCAACTGCTGGGAGTCCTCTGCACCCACCCCTCACATGTCTGTCCACTGCTGGGAGCCCTCTGCACCCATCCCTCACATGTCTGTCCACTGCTGGGAGTCCTGTGCACCCACCCCTCACATGTCTGTCCACTGCTGCGAGTCCTCTGCACCCACCCCTCACATGTCTGTCCACTGCTGGGAGTCCTCTGCACCCACCCCTCACATGTCTGTCCACTGCTGGGAGTCCTCTGCACCCATCCCTCACATGTCTGTCCACTGCTGGGAGTCCTGTGCACCCACCCCTCACATGTCTGTCCACTGCTGCGAGTCCTCTGCACCCACCCCTCACATATCTGTCCACTGCTGGAAGTGATATGCACCCACCACTCATATTGCAGGCCACTGCTGGGAGTCCTCTGCAGCCACCCCTCACATGTCTGTCCACTGCTGGGAGTCCTCTGCAGCCACCCCTCACATGTCTGTCCACTGCTGGGAGTGATATGCACCCACCCCTCATATGTCTGTCCACTGCTGGGAGTCCTCTGCACCCACCACTCACATGTCTGTCCTCTGCTGGGAGTGATATGCACCCACCCCTCATATTGCAGGCCACTGCTGGGAGTCCTCTGCACCCACCCCTCACATGTCTGTCCACTGCTGGGAGTCCTCTGCAGCCACCCCTCACATGTCTGTCCACTGCTGGGAGTCCTCTGCACCCACCCCTCACATGTCTGTCCACTGCTGGGAGTGATATGCACCAACCACTCATATTGCAGGCCACTGCTGGGAGTCCTCTGCAGCCACCCCTCACATGTCTGTCCACTGCTGGGAGTCCTCTGCAGCCACCCCTCACATGTCTGTCCACTGCTGGGAGTCCTCTGCACCCATCCCTCACATGTCTGTCCACTGCTGGGAGTCCTGTGCACCCACCCTTCACATGTCTGTCCACTGCTGCGAGTCCTCTGCACCCACCCCTCACATATCTGTCCACTGCTGGAAGTGATATGCACCCACCACTCATATTGCAGGCCACTGCTGGGAGTCCTCTGCAGCCACCCCTCACATGTCTGTCCACTGCTGGGAGTCCTCTGCAGCCACCCCTCACATGTCTGTCCACTGCTGGGAGTGATATGCACCCACCCCTCATATGTCTGTCCACTGCTGGGAGTCCTCTGCACCCACCACTCACATGTCTGTCCTCTGCTGGGAGTGATATGCACCCACCCCTCATATTGCAGGCCACTGCTGGGAGTCCTCTGCACCCACCCCTCACATGTCTGTCCACTGCTGGGAGTCCTCTGCAGCCACCCCTCACATGTCTGTCCACTGCTGGGAGTCCTCTGCACCCACCCCTCACATGTCTGTCCACTGCTGGGAGTGATATGCACCAACCACTCATATTGCAGGCCACTGCTGGGAGTCCTCTGCAGCCACCCCTCACATGTCTGTCCACTGCTGGGAGTCCTCTGCAGCCACCCCTCACATGTCTGTCCACTGCTGGGAGTCCTCTGCACCCACCCCTCACATGTCTGTCCACTGCTGGTAGTGATATGCACCCACACCTCATATTTCAGGGCACTGCTGGGAGTCCTCTGCAGCCACCCCTCACATGTCTGTCCACTGCTGGGAGTCCTCTGCACCCACCCCTCACATGTCTGTCCACTGCTGGTAGTGATATGCACCCACACCTCATATTGCAGGGCATTGCTGGGAGTCCTCTGCAGCCACCCCTCACATGTCTGTCCACTGCTGGGAGTCCTCTGCACCCACCCCTCACATGTGTGTCCACTGCTGGGAGTGATATGCACCCACCACTCATATTGCAGGCCACTGCTGGGAGTCCTCTGCACCCACCCCTCACATGTCTGTCCACTGCTGGGAGTCCTCTGCACCCACCCCTCACATGTCTGTCCACTGCTGGGATTCCTCTGCACCCACCACTCACATGTCTGTCCACTGCTGGGAGTCCTCAGCACCCACCCCTCACATGTCTGTCCACTGCTGGGAGTGATATGCACCCACCACTCATATTGCAAGCCACTGCCGGGAGTCCTCTGCACCCACCCCTCACATGTCTGTCCACTGCTGGGAGTCCTCTGCACCCACCCCTCACATGTCTGTCCACTGCTGGGAGCCATCTGCACCCACCCCTCACATGTCTGTCCACTGCTGGGAGTCCTCTGCACCCACCCCTCACATGTCAGTCCACTGCTGGGAGTGATATGCACCCACCCCTTACATGTCTGTCCACTGCTGGGAGTCCTCTGCACCCACCCCTCATATGTCTGTCCACTGCTGGGAGTCCTCTGCACCCACCACTCGCATGTCTTTCCACTGCTGGGAGTCCTCTGCACCCACCCCTCATGTCTGTCCACTGCTGGGAGTTCTCTGCACCCACCCCTCACATGTCTGTCCACTGCTGGGAGTCCTCTGCACCCACCCCTCACATGTCTGTCCACTGCTGGGAGTGATATGCACCCACCACTCATATTGCAGGCCACTGCTGGGAGTCCTCTGCACCCACCCCTCACATGTCTGTCCACTGCTGGGAGTCCTCAGCGCCCACCCCTCACATGTCTGTCCACTGCTGGGAGTGATATGCACCCACCACTCATATTGCAAGCCACTGCTGGGAGTCCTCTGCACCCACCCCTCACATGTCTTTCCACTGCTGGGAGTCCTCTGCACCCACCCCTCACATGTCTGTCATCTGCTGAGAATCCTCTGCACCCACCCCTCATATGTCTGTCCACTGCTGGGAGTCCTCGGCACCCACCACTCACATGTCTATCCACTGCTGGGAGTGATATGCACCCACCCCTCATATTGCAGGCCACTGCTGGGAGTCCTCTGCACCCACCCCTCACATGTCTGTCCACTGCTGGGAGTCCTCTGCAGCCACCCCTCACATGTCTGTCCACTGCTGGGAGTCCTCTGCACCCACCCCTCACATGTCTGTCCACTGCTGGGAGTGATATGCACCAACCACTCATATTGCAGGCCACTGCTGGGAGTCCTCTGCAGCCACCCCTCACATGTCTGTCCACTGCTGGGAGTCCTCTGCACCCACCCCTCACATGTCTGTCCACTGCTGGTAGTGATATGCACCCACACCTCATATTGCAGGGCATTGCTGGGAGTCCTCTGCAGCCACCCCTCACATGTCTGTCCACTGCTGGGAGTCCTCTGCACCCACCCCTCACATGTGTGTCCACTGCTGGGAGTGATATGCACCCACCACTCATATTGCAGGCCACTGCTGGGAGTCCTCTGCACCCACCCCTCACATGTCTGTCCACTGCTGGGACTCCTCTGCACCCACCCCTCACATGTCTGTCCACTGCTGGGAGTCCTCTGCACCCACCCCTCACATGTCTGTCCACTGCTGGGAGTCCTCTGCACCCACCCCTCACATGTCTGTCCACTGCTGGGAGTGATATGCACCAACCACTCATATTGCAGGCCACTGCTGGGAGTCCTCTGCACCCACCCCTCACATGTCTGTCCACTGCTGGTAGTGATATGCACCCACACCTCATATTGCAGGGCACTGCTGGGAGTCCTCTGCAGCCACCCCTCACATGTCTGTCCACTGCTGGGAGTCCTCTGCACCCACCCCTCACATGTGTGTCCACTGCTGGGAGTGATATGCACCCACCACTCATATTGCACGCCACTGCTGGGAGTCCTCTGCGCCCACCACTCACATGTCTGTCCACTGCTGGGACTCCTCTGCACCCACCCTTCACATGTCTGTCCGCTGCTGGGAGTCCTCTGCACCCACCCCTCACATGTCTGTCCACTGCTGGGAGTCCTCAGCACCCACCCCTCACATGTCTGTCCACTGCTCGGAGTGATATGCACCCACCACTCATATTGCAAGCCACTGCTGGGAGTCCTCTGCACCCACCCCTCACATGTCTGTCCACTGCTGGGAGTCCTCTGCACCCACCCCTCACATGTCTGTCCACTGCTAGTAGTGAAATGCACCCACACCTCATATTGCAGGGCACTGCTGGGAGTCCTCTGCAGCCACCCCTCACATGTCTGTCAACTGCTGGGAGTCCTCTGCACCCACCCCTCACATGTCTGTCCACTGCTGGGAGTCCTCTGCACCCATCCCTCACATGTCTGTCCACTGCTGGGAGTCCTGTGCACCCACCCCTCACATGTCTGTCCACTGCTGCGAGTCCTCTGCACCCACCCCTCACATGTCTGTCCACTGCTGGGAGTTCTCAGCACCCACCCCTCACATGTCTGTCCACTGCTGGGAGTCCTGTGCACCCACCCCTCACATGTCTGTCCACTGCTGCAAGTCCTCTGCACCCACCCCTCACATGTCTGTCCACTGCTGGGAGTTCTCAGCACCCACCCCTCACATGTCTGTCCACTGCTCAGAGTGATATGCACCCACCACTCATATTGCAAGCCACTGCTGGGGGTCCTCTGCACCCACCCCTCACATGTCTGTCCACTGCTGGGAGTCCTCTGCACCCACCCCTCACATGTCTGTCCACTGCTAGTAGTGAAATGCACCCACACCTCATATTGCAGGGCACTGCTGGGAGTCCTCTGCAGCCACCCCTCACATGTCTGTCAACTGCTGGGAGTCCTCTGCACCCACCCCTCACATGTCTGTCCACTGCTGGGAGTCCTCTGCACCCATCCCTCACATGTCTGTCCACTGCTGGGAGTCCTGTGCACCCACCCCTCACATGTCTGTCCACTGCTGCGAGTCCTCTGCACCCACCCCTCACATGTCTGTCCACTGCTGGGAGTCCTCTGCACCCACCACTCACATGTCTGTCCACTGCTGGGAGTGATATGCACCCACCCTTCATATTGCAGGCCACTGCTGGGAGTCCTCTGCACCCACCCCTCACATGTCTGTCCACTGCTGGGAGTCCTCTGCAGCCACCCCTCACATGTCTGTCCACTGCTTGGAGTCCTCTGCACCCACCCCTCACATATCTGTCCACTGCTGGAAGTGATATGCACCCACCACTCATATTGCAGGCCACTGCTGGGAGTCCTCTGCAGCCACCCCTCACATGTTTGTCCACTGCTGGGAGTCCTCTGCAGCCACCCCTCACATGTCTGTCCACTGCTGGGAGTGATATGCACCCACCACTCATATTGCAAGCCACTGCTGGGAGTCCTCTGCACCCACCCCTCACATGTCTTTCCACTGCTGGGAGTCCTCTGCACCCACCCCTCACATGTCTGTCCACTGCTGAGAATCCTCTGCACCCACCCCTCATATGTCTGTCCACTGCTGGGAGTCCTCTGCACCCACCACTCACATGTCTGTCCTCTGCTGGGAGTGATATGCACCCACCCCTCATATTGCAGGCCACTGCTGGGAGTCCTCTGCACCCACCCCTCACATGTCTGTCCACTGCTGGGAGTCCTCTGCAGCCACCCCTCACATGTCTGTCCACTGCTGGGAGTCCTCTGCACCCACCCCTCACATGTCTGTCCACTGCTGGGAGTGATATGCACCAACCACTCATATTGCAGGCCACTGCTGGGAGTCCTCTGCAGCCACCCCTCACATGTCTGTCCACTGCTGGGAGTCCTCTGCAGCCACCCCTCACAAGTCTGTCCACTGCTGGGAGTCCTCTGCACCCATCCCTCACATGTCTGTCCACTGCTGGGAGTCCTGTGCACCCACCCCTCACATGTCTGTCTACTGCTGCGAGTCCTCTGCACCCACCCCTCACATATCTGTCCACTGCTGGAAGTGATATGCACCCACCACTCATATTGCAGGCCACTGCTGGGAGTCCTCTGCAGCCACCCCTCACATGTCTGTCCACTGCTGGGAGTCCTCTGCAGCCACCCCTCACATGTCTGTCCACTGCTGGGAGTGATATGCACCCACCCCTCATATGTCTGTCCACTGCTGGGAGTCCTCTGCACCCACCACTCACATGTCTGTCCTCTGCTGGGAGTGATATGCACCCACCCCTCATATTGCAGGCCACTGCTGGGAGTACTGTGCACCCACCCCTCACATGTCTGTCCACTGCTGGGAGTCCTCTGCAGCCACCCCTCACATGTCTGTCCACTGCTGGGAGTCCTCTGCACCCACCCCTCACATGTCTGTCCACTGCTGGGAGTGATATGCACCAACCACTCATATTGCAGGCCACTGCTGGGAGTCCTCTGCAGCCACCCCTCACATGTCTGTCCACTGCTGGGAGTCCTCTGCAGCCACCCCTCACATGTCTGTCCACTGCTGGGAGTCCTCTGCACCCACCCCTCACATGTCTGTCCACTGCTGGTAGTGATATGCACCCACACCTCATATTTCAGGGCACTGCTGGGAGTCCTCTGCAGCCACCCCTCACATGTCTGTCCACTGCTGGGAGTCCTCTGCACCCACCCCTCACATGTCTGTCCACTGCTGGTAGTGATATGCACCCACACCTCATATTGCAGGGCATTGCTGGGAGTCCTCTGCAGCCACCCCTCACATGTCTGTCCACTGCTGGGAGTCCTCTGCACCCACCCCTCACATGTGTGTCCACTGCTGGGAGTGATATGCACCCACCACTCATATTGCAGGCCACTGCTGGGAGTCCTCTGCACCCACCCCTCACATGTCTGTCCACTGCTGGGAGTCCTCTGCACCCACCCCTCACATGTCTGTCCACTGCTGGGATTCCTCTGCACCCACCACTCACATGTCTGTCCACTGCTGGGAGTCCTCAGCACCCACCCCTCACATGTCTGTCCACTGCTGGGAGTGATATGCACCCACCACTCATATTGCAAGCCACTGCCGGGAGTCCTCTGCACCCACCCCTCACATGTCTGTCCACTGCTGGGAGTCCTCTGCACCCACCCCTCACATGTCTGTCCACTGCTGGGAGCCATCTGCACCCACCCCTCACATGTCTGTCCACTGCTGGGAGTCCTCTGCACCCACCCCTCACATGTCAGTCCACTGCTGGGAGTGATATGCACCCACCCCTTACATGTCTGTCCACTGCTGGGAGTCCTCTGCACCCACCCCTCATATGTCTGTCCACTGCTGGGAGTCCTCTGCACCCACCACTCGCATGTCTTTCCACTGCTGGGAGTCCTCTGCACCCACCCCTCACGTCTGTCCACTGCTGGGAGTTCTCTGCACCCACCCCTCACATGTCTGTCCACTGCTGGGAGTCCTCTGCACCCACCCCTCACATGTCTGTCCACTGCTGGGAGTGATATGCACCCACCACTCATATTGCAGGCCACTGCTGGGAGTCCTCTGCACCCACCCCTCACATGTCTGTCCACTGCTGGGAGTCCTCAGCACCCACCCCTCACATGTCTGTCCACTGCTGGGAGTGATATGCACCCACCACTCATATTGCAAGCCACTGCTGGGAGTCCTCTGCACCCACCCCTCACATGTCTTTCCACTGCTGGGAGTCCTCTGCACCCACCCCTCACATGTCTGTCATCTGCTGAGAATCCTCTGCACCCACCCCTCATATGTCTGTCCACTGCTGGGAGTCCTCGGCACCCACCACTCACATGTCTATCCACTGCTGGGAGTGATATGCACCCACCCCTCATATTGCAGGCCACTGCTGGGAGTCCTCTGCACCCACCCCTCACATGTCTGTCCACTGCTGGGAGTCCTCTGCAGCCACCCCTCACATGTCTGTCCACTGCTGGGAGTCCTCTGCACCCACCCCTCACATGTCTGTCCACTGCTGGGAGTGATATGCACCAACCACTCATATTGCAGGCCACTGCTGGGAGTCCTCTGCAGCCACCCCTCACATGTCTGTCCACTGCTGGGAGTCCTCTGCACCCACCCCTCACATGTCTGTCCACTGCTGGTAGTGATATGCACCCACACCTCATATTGCAGGGCATTGCTGGGAGTCCTCTGCAGCCACCCCTCACATGTCTGTCCACTGCTGGGAGTCCTCTGCACCCACCCCTCACATGTGTGTCCACTGCTGGGAGTGATATGCACCCACCACTCATATTGCAGGCCACTGCTGGGAGTCCTCTGCACCCACCCCTCACATGTCTGTCCACTGCTGGGACTCCTCTGCACCCACCCCTCACATGTCTGTCCACTGCTGGGAGTCCTCTGCACCCACCCCTCACATGTCTGTCCACTGCTGGGAGTCCTCTGCACCCACCCCTCACATGTCTGTCCACTGCTGGGAGTGATATGCACCAACCACTCATATTGCAGGCCACTGCTGGGAGTCCTCTGCACCCACCCCTCACATGTCTGTCCACTGCTGGTAGTGATATGCACCCACACCTCATATTGCAGGGCACTGCTGGGAGTCCTCTGCAGCCACCCCTCACATGTCTGTCCACTGCTGGGAGTCCTCTGCACCCACCCCTCACATGTGTGTCCACTGCTGGGAGTGATATGCACCCACCACTCATATTGCACGCCAAAGCTGGGAGTCCTCTGCGCCCACCACTCACATGTCTGTCCACTGCTGGGACTCCTCTACACCCACCCTTCACATGTCTGTCCGCTGCTGGGAGTCCTCTGCACCCACCCCTCACATGTCTGTCCACTGCTGGGAGTCCTCAGCACCCACCCCTCACATGTCTGTCCACTGCTCGGAGTGATATGCACCCACCACTCATATTGCAAGCCACTGCTGGGAGTCCTCTGCACCCACCCCTCACATGTCTGTCCACTGCTGGGAGTCCTCTGCACCCACCCCTCACATGTCTGTCCACTGCTAGTAGTGAAATGCACCCACACCTCATATTGCAGGGCACTGCTGGGAGTCCTCTGCAGCCACCCCTCACATGTCTGTCAACTGCTGGGAGTCCTCTGCACCCACCCCTCACATGTCTGTCCACTGCTGGGAGTCCTCTGCACCCATCCCTCACATGTCTGTCCACTGCTGGGAGTCCTGTGCACCCACCCCTCACATGTCTGTCCACTGCTGCGAGTCCTCTGCACCCACCCCTCACATGTCTGTCCACTGCTGGGAGTTCTCAGCACCCACCCCTCACATGTCTGTCCACTGCTGGGAGTCCTGTGCACCCACCCCTCACATGTCTGTCCACTGCTGCAAGTCCTCTGCACCCACCCCTCACATGTCTGTCCACTGCTGGGAGTTCTCAGCACCCACCCCTCACATGTCTGTCCACTGCTCAGAGTGATATGCACCCACCACTCATATTGCAAGCCACTGCTGGGGGTCCTCTGCACCCACCCCTCACATGTCTGTCCACTGCTGGGAGTCCTCTGCACCCACCCCTCACATGTCTGTCCACTGCTAGTAGTGAAATGCACCCACACCTCATATTGCAGGGCACTGCTGGGAGTCCTCTGCAGCCACCCCTCACATGTCTGTCAACTGCTGGGAGTCCTCTGCACCCACCCCTCACATGTCTGTCCACTGCTGGCAGTCCTCTGCACCCATCCCTCACATGTCTGTCCACTGCTGGGAGTCCTGTGCACCCACCCCTCACATGTCTGTCCACTGCTGCGAGTCCTCTGCACCCACCCCTCACATGTCTGTCCACTGCTGGGAGTCCTCTGCACCCACCACTCACATGTCTGTCCACTGCTGGGAGTGATATGCACCCACCCTTCATATTGCAGGCCACTGCTGGGAGTCCTCTGCACCCACCCCTCACATGTCTGTCCACTGCTGGGAGTCCTCTGCAGCCACCCCTCACATGTCTGTCCACTGCTTGGAGTCCTCTGCACCCACCCCTCACATATCTGTCCACTGCTGGAAGTGATATGCACCCACCACTCATATTGCAGGCCACTGCTGGGAGTCCTCTGCAGCCACCCCTCACATGTCTGTCCACTGCTGGGAGTCCTCTGCAGCCACCCCTCACATGTCTGTCCACTGCTGGGAGTGATATGCACCCACCACTCATATTGCAAGCCACTGCTGGGAGTCCTCTGCACCCACCCCTCACATGTCTTTCCACTGCTGGGAGTCCTCTGCACCCACCCCTCACATGTCTGTCCACTGCTGAGAATCCTCTGCACCCACCCCTCATATGTCTGTCCACTGCTGGGAGTCCTCTGCACCCACCACTCACATGTCTGTCCTCTGCTGGGAGTGATATGCACCCACCCCTCATGTTGCAGGCCACTGCTGGGAGTCCTCTGCACCCACCCCTCACATGTCTGTCCACTGCTGGGAGTCCTCTGCAGCCACCCCTCACATGTCTGTCCACTGCTGGGAGTCCTCTGCACCCACCCCTCACATGTCTGTCCACTGCTGGGAGTGATATGCACCAACCACTCATATTGCAGGCCACTGCTGGGAGTCCTCTGCAGCCACCCCTCACATGTCTTTCCACTGCTGGGAGTCCTCTGCAGCCACCCCTCACATGTCTGTCCACTGCTGGGAGTCCTCTGCACCCACCCCTCACATGTCTGTCCACTGCTGGTAGTGATATGCACCCACACCTCATATTTCAGGGCACTGCTGGGAGTCCTCTGCAGCCTCCCCTCACATGTCTGTCCACTGCTGGGAGTCCTCTGCACCCACCCCTCACATGTCTGTCCACTGCTGGTAGTGATATGCACCCACACCTCATATTGCAGGGCATTGCTGGGAGTCCTCTGCAGCCACCCCTCACATGTCTGTCCACTGCTGGGAGTCCTCTGCACCCACCCCTCACATGTCTGTCCACTGCTGGGAGTGATATGCACCAACCACTCATATTGCAGGCCACTGCTGGGAGTCCTCTGCAGCCACCCCTCACATGTCTTTCCACTGCTGGGAGTCCTCTGCAGCCACCCCTCACATGTCTGTCCACTGCTTGGAGTCCTCTGCACCCACCCCTCACATATCTGTCCACTGCTGGAAGTGATATGCACCCACCACTCATATTGCAGGCCACTGCTGGGAGTCCTCTGCAGCCACCCCTCACATGTCTGTCCACTGCTGGGAGTCCTCTGCAGCCACCCCTCACATGTCTGTCCACTGCTGGGAGTGATATGCACCCACCACTCATATTGCAAGCCACTGCTGGGAGTCCTCTGCACCCACCCCTCACATGTCTTTCCACTGCTGGGAGTCCTCTGCAGCCACCCCTCACATGTCTGTCCACTGCTGGGAGTCCTCTGCACCCACCCCTCACATGTCTGTCCACTGCTGGTAGTGATATGCACCCACACCTCATATTGCAGGGCATTGCTGGGAGTCCTCTGCAGCCACCCCTCACATGTCTGTCCACTGCTGGGAGTCCTCTGCACCCACCCCTCACATGTGTGTCCACTGCTGGGAGTGATATGCACCCACCACTCATATTGCAGGCCACTGCTGGGAGTCCTCTGCACCCACCCCTCACATGTCTGTCCACTGCTGGGAGTCCTCTGCACCCACCCCTCACATGTCTGTCCACTGCTGGGAGTCCTCTGCACCCACCACTCACATGTCTGTCCACTGCTGGGAGTCCTCAGCACCCACCCCTCACATGTCTGTCCACTGCTGGGAGTGATATGCACCCACCACTCATATTGCAAGCCACTGCTGGGAGTCCTCTGCACCCACCCCTCACATGTCTGTCCACTGCTGGGAGTCCTCTGCACCCACCCCTCACATGTCTGTCCACTGCTGGGAGCCATCTGCACCCACCCCTCACATGTCTGTCCACTGCTGGGAGTCCTCTGCACCCACCCCTTACATGTCAGTCCACTGCTGGGAGTGATATGCACCCACCCCTTACATGTCTGTCCACTGCTGGGAGTCCTCTGCACCCACCCCTCATATGTCTGTCCACTGCTGGGAGTCCTCTGCACCCACCACTCGCATGTCTTTCCACTGCTGGGAGTCCTCTGCACCCACCCCTCACGTCTGTCCACTGCTGGGAGTTCTCTGCACCCACCCCTCACATGTCTGTCCACTGCTGGGAGTCCTCTGCACCCACCCCTCACATGTCTGTCCACTGCTGGGAGTGATATGCACCCACCACTCATATTGCAGGCCACTGCTGGGAGTCCTCTGCACCCACCCCTCACATGTCTGTCCACTGCTGGGAGTCCTCTGCAGCCACCCTTCACATGTCTGTCCACTGATGGGAGTCATCTGCACCCACCCCTCACATGTCTGTTCACTGCTGGGAGTGATATGCACCCACCACTCACATGTCTGTCCACTGCTGGGAGTCCTCAGCACCCACCCCTCACATGTCTGTCCACTACTGGTAGATATATGCACCCACCACTCATATTGCAGGCCACAGCTGGGAGTCCTCTGCATCAACCCCTCACATGTCTGTCCACTGCTGGGAGTCATCTGCACCCACCCCTCACATGTCTGTCCACTGCTGGGAGTCCTCTGCACCCACCCCTCACATGTCTGTCCACTGCTGGTAGTGATATGCACCCACACCTCATATTTCAGGGCACTGCTGGGAGTCCTCTGCAGCCACCCCTCACATGTCTGTCCACTGCTGGGAGTCCTCTGCACCCACCCCTCACATGTCTGTCCACTGCTGGTAGTGATATGCACCCACACCTCATATTGCAGGGCATTGCTGGGAGTCCTCTGCAGCCACCCCTCACATGTCTGTCCACTGCTGGGAGTCCTCTGCACCCACCCCTCACATGTGTGTCCACTGCTGGGAGTGATATGCACCCACCACTCATATTGCAGGCCACTGCTGGGAGTCCTCTGCACCCACCCCTCACATGTCTGTCCACTGCTGGGAGTCCTCTGCACCCACCCCTCACATGTCTGTCCACTGCTGGGAGTCCTCTGCACCCACCACTCACATGTCTGTCCACTGCTGGGAGTCCTCAGCACCCACCCCTCACATGTCTGTCCACTGCTGGGAGTGATATGCACCCACCACTCATATTGCAAGCCACTGCTGGGAGTCCTCTGCACCCACCCCTCACATGTCTGTCCACTGCTGGGAGTCCTCTGCACCCACCCCTCACATGTCTGTCCACTGCTGGGAGCCATCTGCACCCACCCCTCACATGTCTGTCCACTGCTGGGAGTCCTCTGCACCCACCCCTTACATGTCAGTCCACTGCTGGGAGTGATATGCACCCACCCCTTACATGTCTGTCCACTGCTGGGAGTCCTCTGCACCCACCCCTCATATGTCTGTCCACTGCTGGGAGTCCTCTGCACCCACCACTCGCATGTCTTTCCACTGCTGGGAGTCCTCTGCACCCACCCCTCACGTCTGTCCACTGCTGGGAGTTCTCTGCACCCACCCCTCACATGTCTGTCCACTGCTGGGAGTCCTCTGCACCCACCCCTCACATGTCTGTCCACTGCTGGGAGTGATATGCACCCACCACTCATATTGCAGGCCACTGCTGGGAGTCCTCTGCACCCACCCCTCACATGTCTGTCCACTGCTGGGAATCCTCTGCAGCCACCCTTCACATGTCTGTCCACTGATGGGAGTCATCTGCACCCACCCCTCACATGTCTGTTCACTGCTGGGAGTGATATGCACCCACCACTCACATGTCTGTCCACTGCTGGGAGTCCTCAGCACCCACCCCTCACATGTCTGTCCACTACTGGTAGATATATGCACCCACCACTCATATTGCAGGCCACAGCTGGGAGTCCTCTGCATCAACCCCTCACATGTCTGTCCACTGCTGGGAGTCATCTGCACCCACCCCTCACATGTCTGTCCACTGCTGGGAGTGATATGCACCCACCCCTCACATGTCTGTCCACTGCTGGGAGTCCTCTGCACCCACCCCTCATATGGCTGTCCACTGCTGGGAGTCCTCTGCACCCACCACTCACATGTCTGTCCACTGCTGGGAGTGATATGCACCCACCCTTCATATTGCAGGCCACTGCTGGGAGTCCTCTGCACCCACCCCTCACATGTCTGTCCACTGCTGGGAGTCCTCTGCAGCCACCCCTCACATGTCTGTCCACTGCTTGGAGTCCTCTGCACCCACCCCTCACATATCTGTCCACTGCTGGAAGTGATATGCACCCACCACTCATATTGCAGGCCACTGCTGGGAGTCCTCTGCAGCCACCCCTCACATGTCTGTCCACTGCTGGGAGTCCTCTGCAGCCACCTCTCACATGTCTGTCCACTGCTGGGAGTCCTCTGCACCCACCCCTCACCTGTCTGTCCACTGCTGGTAGTGATATGCACCCACACCTCATATTGCAGGGCACTGCTGGGAGTCCTCTGCAGCCACCCCTCACATGTCTGTCCACTGCTGGGAGTCCTCTGCACCCACCCCTCACATGAGTGTCCACTGCTGGGAGTGATATGCACCCACCACTCATATTGCAGGCCACTGCTGGGAGTCCTCTGCACCCACCCCTCACATGTCTGTCCACTGCTGGGAGTCCTCTGCACCCACCCCTCACATGTCTGTCCACTGCTGGGAGTCCTCTGCACCCACCCCTCACATGTCTGTCCACTGCTGGGAGTCCTCAGCACCCACCCCTCACATGTCTGTCCACTGCTGGGAGTGATATGCACCCACCACTCATATTGCAAGCCACTGCTGGGAGTCCTCTGCACCCACCCCTCACATGTCTGTCCACTGCTGGGAGTCCTCAGCACCCACCCCTCACATGTCTGTCCACTGCTGGGAGTGATATGCACCCACCACTCATATTGCAAGCCACTGCTGGGAGTCCTCTGCACCCACCCCTCACATGTCAGTCCACTGCTGGGAGTCCTCTGCACCCACCCCTCACATGTCTGTCCACTGCTGGTAGTGAAATGCACCCACACCTCATATTTCAGGGCACTGCTGGGAGTCCTCTGCAGCCACCCCTCACATGTCTGTCCACTGCTGGGAGTCCTCTGCACCCAGCCCTCACATGTCTGTCCACTGCTGAGAGTCCTCTGCACCCATCCCTCACATGTCTGTCCACTGCTGGGAATGATATGCACCCACCCCTCATATTGCAGGCCACTGCTGGGAATCCTCTGCACGCACCCCTCACATGTCTGTCCACTGCTGGGAGTGATATGCACCAACCACTCATATTGCAGGCCACTGCTGGGAGTCCTCTGCAGCCACCCCTCACATGTCTGTCCACTGCTGGGAGTCCGCTGCAGCCACCCCTCACATGTCTGTCCACTGCTGGGAGTCCTCTGCACCCACCCCTCACATGTCTGTCCACTGCTGGTAGTGATATGCACCCACACCTCATATTTCAGGGCACTGCTGGGAGTCCTCTGCAGCCACCCCTCACATGTCTGTCCACTGCTGGGAGTCCTCTGCACCCACCCCTCACATGTCTGTCCACTGCTGGTAGTGATATGCACCCACACCTCATATTGCAGGGCACTGCTGGGAGTCCTCTGCAGCCACGCCTCACATGTCTGTCCACTGCTGGGAGTCCTCTGCACCCACCCCTCACATGTGTGTCCACTGCTGGGAGTGATATGCACCCACCACTCATATTGCACGCTACTGCTGGGAGTCCTCTGCGCCCACCCCTCACATGTCTGTCCACTGCTGGGACTCCTCTGCACCCACCCCTCACATGTCTGTCCACTGCTGGGAGTCCTCTGCACCCACCCCTCACATGTCTGTCCACTGCTGGGAGTCCTCAGCACCCACCCCTCACATGTCTGTCCACTGCTCGGAGTGATATGCACCCACCACTCATATTGCAAGCCACTGCTGGGAGTCCTCTGCACCCACCCCTCACATGTCTGTCCACTGCTGGGAGTCCCCTGCACCCACCCCTCACATGTCTGTCCACTGCTAGTAGTGAAATGCACCCACACCTCATATTGCAGGGCACTGCTGGGAGTCCTCTGCAGCCACCCCTCACATGTCTGTCAACTGCTGGGAGTCCTCTGCACCCACCCCTCACATGTCTGTCCACTGCTGGGAGTCCTCTGCACCCATCCCTCACATGTCTGTCCACTGCTGGGAGTCCTGTGCACCCACCCCTCACATGTCTGTCCACTTCTGCGAGTCCTCTGCACCCACCCCTCACATGTCTGTCCACTGCTCCGAGTTCTCAGCACCCACCCCTCACATGTCTGTCCACTGCTGGGAGTCCTGTGCACCCACCCCTTACATGTCTGTCCACTGCTGCAAGTCCTCTGCACCCACCCCTCACATGTCTGTCCACTGCTGGGAGTTCTCAGCACCCACCCCTCACATGTCTGTCCACTGCTCGGAGTGATATGCACCCACCACTCATATTGCAAGCCACTGCTGGGAGTCCTCTGCACCCACCCCTCACATGTCTGTCCACTGCTGGGAGTCCTCTGCACCCACCCCTCACATGTCTGTCCACTGCTAGTAGTGAAATGCACCCACACCTCATATTGCAGGGCACTGCTGGGAGTCCTCTGCAGCCACCCCTCACATGTCTGTCAACTGCTGGGAGTCCTCTGCACCCACCCCTCACATGTCTGTCCACTGCTGGGAGTCCTCTGTACCCATCCCTCACATGTCTGTCCACTGCTGGGAGTCCTGTGCACCCACCCCTCACATGTCTGTCCACTGCTGCGAGTCCTCTGCACCCACCCCTCACATGTCTGTCCACTGCTGGGAGTCCTCTGCACCCACCCCTCACATGTCTGTCCACTGCTGGGAGTCTTCTGCAGCCACCCTTCACGTGTCTGTCCACTGCTGGGAGTCCTCTGCACCCACCCCCCACATGTCTGTTCACTGCTGGGAGTGATATGCATCCACCACTCATATTGCAGGCCACTGCTCGGAGTCCTCTGCACCCACCCCTCACATGTCTGTCCACTGCTGGGAGTCCTCTGCAGCCACCCCTCACATGTCTGTCCACTGCTGGGAGTCCTCTGCACCCACCCCTCACATGTCTGTCCACTGCTGGGAGTGATATGCACCAACCACTCATAATGCAGGCCACTGCTGGGAGTCCTCTGCAGCCACCCCTCACATGTCTGTCCACTGCTGGGAGTGATATGCACCCACCACTCATATTGCAGGCCACTGCAGGGAGTCCTCTGCACCCACCCCTCACATGTCTGTCCACTGCTGGTAGTGATAGGCACCCACACCTCATATTGCAGGGCACTGCTGGGAGTCCTCTGCAGCCACCCCTCACATGTCTGTCCACTGTTGGGAGTCCTCTGCACCCACCCCTCACATGTCTGTCCACTGCTGGGAGTCCTCTGCACCCACCCCTCACATGTCTGTCCACTGCTGGGAGTGATATGCACCCACCACTCATATTGCAGGCTACTGCTGGGAGTCCTCTGCACCCACCCCTCACATGTCTGTCCACTGCTGGGAGTCCTCTGCACCCACCCCTCACATGTCTGTCCACTGCTGGGAGTGATATGCACCCACCACTCATATTGCAGGCCACTGCTGGGAGTCCTCTGCACCCACCCCTCACATGTCTGCCCACTGCTGCGAGTCCTCTGCAGCCACCCTTCACATGTCTGTCCACTGCTGGGAGTCATCTGCACCCACCCCTCACATGTCTGTTCAGTGCTGGGAGTGATATGCACCCACCACTCACATGTCTGTCCACTGCTGGGAGTCCTCAGCACCCACCCCTCACATGTCTGTCCACTGCTGGGAGTCATCTGAACCCACCCCTCACATGTCTGTCCACTGCTGGGAGTCCTCTGCACCCACCCCTCACATGTCAGTCCACTGCTGGGAGTGATATGCACCCACCCCTCACATGTCTGTCCACTGCTGGGAGTCCTCTGCACCCACCCCTCATATGGCTGTCCACTGCTGGGAGTCCTCTGCACCCACCACTCACATGTCTGTCCACTGCTGGGAGTGATATGCACCCACCCTTCATATTGCAGGCCACTGCTGGGAGTCCTCTGCACCCACCCCTCACATGTCTGTCCACTGCTGGGAGTCCTCTGCAGCCACCCCTCACATGTCTGTCCACTGCTTGGAGTCCTCTGCACCCACCCCTCACATATCTGTCCACTGCTGGAAGTGATATGCACCCACCACTCATATTGCAGGCCACTGCTGGGAGTCCTCTGCAGCCACCCCTCACATGGCTGTCCACTGCTGGGAGTCCTCTGCAGCCACCCCTCACATGTCTGTCCACTGCTGGGAGTCCTCTGCACCCACCCCTCACATGTCTGTCCACTGCTGGTAGTGATATGCACCCACACCTCATGTTTCAGGGCACTGCTGGGAGTCCTCTGCAGCCACCCCTCACATGTCTGTCCACTGCTGGGAGTCCTCTGCACCCACCCCTCATCTGTCTGTCCACTGCTGGTAGTGATATGCACCCACACCTCATATTGCAGGGCACTGCTGGGAGTCCTCTGCAGCCACCCCTCACATGTCTGTCCACTGCTGGGAGTCCTCTGCACCCACCCCTCACATGAGTGTCCACTGCTGGGAGTGATATGCACCCACCACTCATATTGCAGGCCACTGCTGGGAGTCCTCTGCACCCACCCCTCACATGTCTATCCACTGCTGGGACTCCTCTGCACCCACCCCTCACATGGCTGTCCACTGCTGGGAGTCCTCTGCACCCACCCCTCACATGTCTGTCCACTGCTGGGAGTCCTCAGCACCCACCCCTCACATGTCTGTCCACTGCTGGGAGTGATATGCACCCACCACTCATATTGCAAGCCACTGCTGGGAGTCCTCTGCACCCACCCCTCACATGTCTTTCCACTGCTGGGAGTCCTCTGCACCCACCCCTCACATGTCTGTCCACTGCTGAGAATCCTCTGCACCCACCCCTCATATATCTGTCCACTGCTGGGAGTCCTCGGCACCCACCACTCACATGTCTATCCACTGCTGGGAGTGATATGCACCCACCCCTCATATTGCAGGCCACTGCTGGGAGTCCTCTGCACCCACCCCTCACATGTCTGTCCACTGCTGGGAGTCCTCTGCAGCCACCCCTCACATGTCTGTCCACTGCTGGGAGTCCTCTGCACCCACCCCTCACATGTCTGTCCACTGCTGGGAGTGATATGCACCAACCACTCATATTGCAGCCACTGCTGGGAGTCCTCTGCAGCCACCCCTCACATGTCTGTCCACTGCTGGGAGTCCTCTGCACCCACCCCTCACATGTCTGTCCACTGCTGGTAGTGATATGCACCCACACCTCATATTGCAGGGCATTGCTGGGAGTCCTCTGCAGCCACCCCTCACATGTCTGTCCACTGCTGGGAGTCCTCTGCACCCACCTCTCACATGTGTGTCCACTGCTGGGAGTGATATGCACCCACCACTCATATTGCAGGCCACTGCTGGGAGTCCTCTGCACCCACCCCTCACATGTCTGTCCACTGCTGGGACTCCTCTGCACCCACCCCTCACATGTCTGTCCACTGCTGGGAGTCCTCTGCACCCACCCCTCACATGTCTGTCCACTGCTGGGAGTCCTCTGCACCCACCCCTCACATGTCTGTCCACTGCTGGGAGTGATATGCACCAACCACTCATATTGCAGGCCACTGCTGGGAGTCCTCTGCACCCACCCCTCACATGTCTGTCCACTGCTGGTAGTGATATGCACCCACACCTCATATTGCAGGGCACTGCTGGGAGTCCTCTGCAGCCACCCCTCACATGTCTGTCCACTGCTGGGAGTCCTCTGCACCCACCCCTCACATGTGTGTCCACTGCTGGGAGTGATATGCACCCACCACTCATATTGCACGCCACTGCTGGGAGTCCTCTGCGCCCACCCCTCACATGTCTGTCCACTGCTGGGACTCCTCTGCACCCACCCTTCACATGTCTGTCCGCTGCTGGGAGTCCTCTGCACCCACCCCTCACATGTCTGTCCACTGCTGGGAGTCCTCAGCACCCACCCCTCACATGTCTGTCCACTGCTCGGAGTGATATGCACCCACCACTCATATTGCAAGCCACTGCTGGGAGTCCTCTGCACCCACCCCTCACATGTCTGTCCACTGCTGGGAGTCCTCTGCACCCACCCCTCACATGTCTGTCCACTGCTAGTAGTGAAATGCACCCACACCTCATATTGCAGGGCACTGCTGGGAGTCCTCTGCAGCCACCCCTCACATGTCTGTCAACTGCTGGGAGTCCTCTGCACCCACCCCTCACATGTCTGTCCACTGCTGGGAGTCCTCTGCACCCATCCCTCACATGTCTGTCCACTGCTGGGAGTCCTGTGCACCCACCCCTCACATGTCTGTCCACTGCTGCGAGTCCTCTGCACCCACCCCTCACATGTCTGTCCACTGCTGGGAGTTCTCAGCACCCACCCCTCACATGTCTGTCCACTGCTGGGAGTCCTGTGCACCCACCCCTCACATGTCTGTCCACTGCTGCAAGTCCTCTGCACCCACCCCTCACATGTCTGTCCACTGCTGGGAGTTCTCAGCACCCACCCCTCACATGTCTGTCCACTGCTCAGAGTGATATGCACCCACCACTCATATTGCAAGCCACTGCTGGGGGTCCTCTGCACCCACCCCTCACATGACTGTCCACTGCTGGGAGTCCTCTGCACCCACCCCTCACATGTCTGTCCACTGCTAGTAGTGAAATGCACCCACACCTCATATTGCAGGGCACTGCTGGGAGTCCTGTGCAGCCACCCCTCACATGTCTGTCAACTGCTGGGAGTCCTCTGCACCCACCCCTCACATGTCTGTCCACTGCTGGGAGTCCTCTGCACCCATCCCTCACATGTCTGTCCACTGCTGGGAGTCCTGTGCACCCACCCCTCACATGTCTGTCCACTGCTGCGAGTCCTCTGCACCCACCCCTCACATGTCTGTCCACTGCTGGGAGTCCTCTGCACCCACCACTCACATGTCTGTCCACTGCTGGGAGTGATATGCACCCACCCTTCATATTGCAGGCCACTGCTGGGAGTCCTCTGCACCCACCCCTCACATGTCTGTCCACTGCTGGGAGTCCTCTGCAGCCACCCCTCACATGTCTGTCCACTGCTTGGAGTCCTCTGCACCCACCCCTCACATATCTGTCCACTGCTGGAAGTGATATGCACCCACCACTCATATTGCAGGCCACTGCTGGGAGTCCTCTGCAGCCACCCCTCACATGTCTGTCCACTGCTGGGAGTCCTCTGCAGCCACCCCTCACATGTCTGTCCACTGCTGGGAGTGATATGCACCCGCCCCTCATATGTCTGTCCACTGCTGGGAGTCCTCTGCACCCACCACTCACATGTCTGTCCTCTGCTGGGAGTGATATGCACCCACCCCTCATATTGCAGGCCACTGCTGGCAGTCCTCTGCACCCACCCCTCACATGTCTGTCCACTGCTGGGAGTCCTCTGCAGCCACCCCTCACATGTCTGTCCACTGCTGGGAGTCCTCTGCACCCACCCCTCACATGTCTGTCCACTGCTGGGAGTGATATGCACCAACCACTCATATTGCAGGCCACTGCTGGGAGTCCTCTGCACCCACCCCTCACATGTCTGTCCACTGCTGGTAGTGATATGCACCCACACCTCATATTTCAGGGCACTGCTGGGAGTCCTCTGCAGCCACCCCTCACATGTCTGTCCACTGCTGGGAGTCCTCTGCACCCACCCCTCACATGTGTGTCCACTGCTGGGAGTGATATGCACCCACCACTCATATTGCAGGCCACTGCTGGGAGTCCTCTGCACCCACCCCTCACATGTCTGTCCACTGCTGGGAGTCCTCTGCACCCACCCCTCACATGTCTGTCCACTGCTGGGAGTCCTCTGCACCCACCACTCACATGTCTGTCCACTGCTGGGAGTCCTCAGCACCCACCCCTCACATGTCTGTCCACTGCTGGGAGTGATATGCACCCACCACTCATATTGCAAGCCACTGCTGGGAGTCCTCTGCACCCACCCCTCACATGTCTGTCCACTGCTGGGAGTCCTCTGCACCCACCCCTCACATGTCTGTCCACTGCTGGGAGCCATCTGCACCCACCCCTCACATGTCTGTCCACTGCTGGGAGTCCTCTGCACCCACCCCTCACATGTCAGTCCACTGATGGGAGTGATATGCACCCACCCCTTACATGTCTGTCCACTGCTGGGAGTCCTCTGCACCCACCCCTCATATGTCTGTCCACTGCTGGGAGTCCTCTGCACCCACCACTCGCATGTCTTTCCACTGCTGGGAGTCCTCTGCACCCACCCCTCACGTCTGTCCACTGCTGGGAGTTCTCTGCACCCACCCCTCACATGTCTGTCCACTGCTGGGAGTCCTCTGCACCCACCCCTCACATGTCTGTCCACTGCTGGGAGTGATATGCACCCACCACTCATATTGCAGGCCACTGCTGGGAGTCCTCTGCACCCACCCCTCACATGTCTGTCCACTGCTGGGAGTCCTCAGCACCCACCCCTCACATGTCTGTCCACTGCTGGGAGTGATATGCACCCACCACTCATATTGCAAGCCACTGCTGGGAGTCCTCTGCACCCACCCCTCACATGTCTTTCCACTGCTGGGAGTCCTCTGCACCCACCCCTCACATGTCTGTCATCTGCTGAGAATCCTCTGCACCCACCCCTCATATGTCTGTCCACTGCTGGGAGTCCTCTGCACCCACCCCTCACATGTCTGTCCACTGCTGAGAGTCCTCTGCACCCATCCCTCACATGTCTGTCCACTGCTGGGAGTGATATGCACCAACCCCTCATATTGCAGGCCACTGCTGGGAATCCTCTGCACGCACCCCTCACATGTCTGTCCACTGCTGGGAGTGATATGCACCAACCACTCATATTGCAGGCCACTGCTGGGAGTCCTCTGCAGCCACCCCTCACATGTCTGTCCACTGCTGGGAGTCCGCTGCAGCCACCCCTCACATGTCTGTCCACTGCTGGGAGTCCTCTGCACCCACCCCTCACATGTCTGTCCACTGCTGGGAGTCCTCTGCACCCACCCTCACATGTCTGTCCACTGCTGGGAGTCCTCTGCACCCACCCCTTACATGTCTGTCCACTGCTGGGAGTCCTCGGTACCCACCCCTCACATGTCTGTCCACTGCTGGGAGTGATATGCACCCACCACTCATATTGCAGGCCACTTCTGGGAGTCCTCTGCACCCACCCCTCACATGTCTGTCCACTGCTGGGAGTCCTCTGCAGCCACCCTTCACGTGTCTGTCCACTGCTGGGAGTCCTCTGCACCCACCCCTCACATGTCTGTTCACGGTTGGGAGTTATATGCACCCACCACTCATATTGCAGGCCACTGCTGGGAGTCCTCTGCACCCACCCCTCACATGTCTTTCCACTGCTGGGAGTCCTCTGCACCCACCCCTCACGTCTGTCCACTGCTGGGAGTTCTCTGCACCCACCCCTCACATGTCTGTCCACTGCTGGGAGTCCTCAGCACCCACCCCTCACATGTGTGTCCACTGCTGGGAATGATATGCACCCACCACTCATATTGCAGGCCACTGCTGGGAGTCCTCTGCACCCACCCCTCACATGTCTGTCCACTGCTGGGAGTCCTCTGCAGAAACCCCTCACATGTCTGTCCACTGCTGGGAGCCATCTGCACCCACCCCTCACATGTCTGTCCACTGCTGGGAGTCCTCTGCACCCACCCCTCACATGTCAGTCCACTGCTGGGAGTGATATGCACCCACCCCTTACATGTCTGTCCACTGCTGGGAGTCCTCTGCACCCACCCCTCATATATCTGTCCACTGCTGGGAGTCCTCTGCACCCACCACTCGCATGTCTGTCCACTGCTGGGAGTGATATGCACCCACCCCTCATATTGCAGGCCACTGCTGGGAGTCCTCTGCACCCACCCCTCACATGTCTGTCCACTGCTGGGAGTCCTCTGCATCCACCCCTCACATGTCTGTCCACTGATGGGAGTCCTCTGCACCCACCCCTCACATGTCTGTCCACTGCTGGTAGTGATATACACCCACACCTCATGTTTCAGGGCACTGCTGGGAGTCCTCTGCAGCCACCCCTCACATGTCTGTCCACTGCTGGGAGTCCTCTGCACCCACCCCTCACCTGTCTGTCCACTGCTGGTAGTGATATGCACCCACACCTCATATTGCAGGGCACTGCTGGGAGTCCTCTGCAGCCACCCCTCACATGTCTGTCCACTGCTGGGAGTCCTCTGCACCCACCCCTCACATGTCTGTCCACTGCTGGGAGTCCTCTGCACCCACCCCTCACATGTCTGTCCACTGCTGGGAGTCCTCTGCAACCACCCCTCACATGTCTGTCCACTGCTGCAAGTCCTCTGCACCCACCCCTCACATGTCTGTCCACTGCTGCGAGTCCTCTGCACCCACCCCTCACATGTCTGTCCACTGCTGGGAGTTCTCAGCACCCACCCCTCACATGTTTGTCCACTGCTGGGAGTCCTGTGCACCCACCCCTCACATGTCTGTCCACTGCTGCAAGTCCTCTGCACCCACCCCTCACATGTCTGTCCACTGCTGGGAGTTCTCAGCACCCACCCCTCACATGTCTGTCCACTGCTCAGAGTGATATGCACCCACCACTCATATTGCAAGCCACTGCTGGGGGTCCTCTGCACCCACCCCTCACATGTCTGTCCACTGCTGGGAGTCCTCTGCACCCACCCCTCACACGTCTGTCCACTGCTGGTAGTGATAGGCACCCACACCTCATATTGCAGGGCACTGCTGGGAGTCCTCTGCAGCCACCCCTCACATGTCTGTCCACTGTTGGGAGTCCTCTGCACCCACCCCTCACATGTCTGTCCACTGCTGGGAGTCCTCTGCACCCACGCCTCACATGTCTGTCCACTGCTGGGAGTGATATGCACCCACCACTCATATTGCAGGCTACTGCTGGGAGTCCTCTGCACCCACCCCTCACATGTCTGTCCACTGCTGGGAGTCCTCTGCACCCACCCCTCACATGTCTGTCCACTGCTGGGAGTCCTCTGCACCCACCCCTCACATGTCTGTCCACTGCTGGGAGTGATATGCACCCACCACTCATATTGCAGGCCACTGCTGGGAGTCCTCTGCACCCACCCCTCACATGTCTGTCCACTGCTGCGAGTCCTCTGCAGCCACCCTTCACATGGCTGTCCACTGCTGGGAGTCATCTGCACCCACCCCTCACATGTCTGTTCACTGCTGGGAGTGATATGCACCCACCACTCACATGTCTGTCCACTGCTGGGAGTCCTCAGCACCCACCCCTCACATGTCTGTCCACTGCTGGGAGTCATCTGCACCCACCCCTCACATGTCTGTCCACTGCTCGGAGTCCTCTGCACCCACCCCTCACTTGTCAGTCCACTGCTGGGAGTGATATGCACCCACCCCTCACATGTCTGTCCACTGCTGGGAGTCCTCTGCACCCACCCCTCATATGGCTGTCCACTGCTGGGAGTCCTCTGCACCCACCACTCACATGTCTGTCCACTGCTGGGAGTGATATGCACCCACCCTTCATATTGCAGGCCACTGCTGGGAGTCCTCTGCACCCACCCCTCACATGTCTGTCCACTGCTGGGAGTCCTCTGCAGCCACCCCTCACATGTCTGTCCACTGCTTGGAGACCTCTGCACCCACCCCTCACATATCTGTCCACTGCTGGAAGTGATATGCACCCACCACTCATATTGCAGGCCACTGCTGGGAGTCCTCTGCAGCCACCCCTCACATGTCTGTCCACTGCTGGGAGTCCTCTGCAGCCACCCCTCACATGTCTGTCCACTGCTGGGAGTCCTCTGCACCCACCCCTCACATATCTGTCCACTGCTGGTAGTGATATGCACCCACACCTCATGTTTCAGGGCACTGCTGCGAGTCCTCTGCAGCCACCCCTCACATTTCTGTCCACTACTGGGAGTCCTCTGCACCCACCCCTCACCTGTCTGTCCACTGCTGGTAGTGATATGCACCCACACCTCATATTGCAGGGCACTGCTGGGAGTCCTCTGCAGCCACCGCTCACATGTCTGTCCACTGCTGGGAGTCCTCTGCACCCACCCCTCACATGAGTGTCCACTGCTGGGAGTGATATGCACCCACCACTCATATTGCAGGCCACTGCTGGGAGTCCTCTGTACCCACCCCTCACATGTCTATTCACTGCTGGGACTCCTCTGCACCCACCACTCACATGTCTGTCCACTGCTGGGAGTCCTCTGCACCCACCCCTCACATGTCTGTCCACTGCTGGGAGTCCTCAGCACCCACCCCTCACATGTCTGTCCACTGCTGGGAGTGATATGCACCCGCCACTCATATTGCAAGCCACTGCTGGGAGTCCTCTGCACCCACCCCTCACATGTCTTTCCACTGCTGGGAGTCCTCTGCACCCACCCCTCACATGTCTGTCCACTGCTGAGAATCCTCTGCACCCACCCCTCATATGTCTGTCCACTGCTGGGAGTCCTCTGCACCCACCACTCACATGTCTATCCACTGCTGGGAGTGATATGCACCCACCCCTCATATTGCAGGCCACTGCTGGGAGTCCTCTGCACCCACCCCTCACATGTCTGTCCACTGCTGGGAGTCCTCTGCAGCCACCTCTCACATGTCTGTCCACTGCTGGGAGTCCTCTGCACCCACCCCTCACATGTCTGTCCACTGCTGGGAGTGATATGCACCAACCACTCATATTGCAGGCCACTGCTGGGAGTCCTCTGCACCCACCCCTCACATGTCTGTCCACTGCTGGTAGTGATATGCACCCACACCTCATATTGCAGGGCACTGCTGGGAGTCCTCTGCAGCCACCCCTCACATGTCTGTCCACTGCTGGGAGTCCTCTGCACCCACCCCTCACATGTGTGTCCACTGCTGGGAGTGATATGCACCCACCACTCATATTGCACGCCACTGCTGGGAGTCCTCTGCGCCCACCCCTCACATGTCTGTCCACTGCTGGGACTCCTCTGCACCCACCCTTCACATGTCTGTCCACTGCTGGGAGTCCTCTGCACCCACCCCTCACATGTCTGTCCACTGCTGGGAGTCCTCAGCACCCACCCCTCACATGTCTGTCCACTGCTCGGAGTGATATGCACCCACCACTCATATTGCAAGCCACTGCTGGGAGTCCTCTGCACCCACCCCTCACATGTCTGTCCACTGCTGGGAGTCCTCTGCACCCACCCCTCACATGTCTGTCCACTGCTAGTAGTGAAATGCACCCACACCTCATATTGCAGGGCACTGCTGGGAGTCCTCTGCAGCCACCCCTCACATGTCTGTCAACTGCTGGGAGTCCTCTGCACCCACCCCTCACATGTCTGTCCACTGCTGGGAGTCCTCTGCACCCATCCCTCACATGTCTGTCCACTGCTGGGAGTCCTGTGCACCCACCCCTCACATGTCTGTCCACTGCTGCGAGTCCTCTGCACCCACCCCTCACATGTCTGTCCACTGCTGGGAGTTCTCAGCACCCACCCCTCACATGTCTGTCCACTGCTGGGAGTCCTGTGCACCCACCCCTCACATGTCTGTCCACTGCTGCAAGTCCTCTGCACCCACCCCTCACATGTCTGTCCACTGCTGGGAGTTCTCAGCACCCACCCCTCACATGTCTGTCCACTGCTCGGAGTGATATGCACCCACCACTCATATTGCAAGCCACTGCTGGGGGTCCTGTGCACCCACCCCTCACATGTCTGTCCACTGCTGTGAGTCCTCTGCACCCACCCCTCACATGTCTGTCCACTGCTAGTAGTGAAATGCACCCACACCTCATATTGCAGGGCACTGCTGGGAGTCCTCTGCAGCCACCCCTCACATGTCTGTCCACTGCTGGGAGTCCTCTGCACCCACCCCTCACATGTCTGTCCACTGCTGGGAGTGATATGCACCCACCACTCATATTGCAAGCCACTGCTGGGAGTCCTCTGCACCCACCCCTCACATGTCTTTCCACTGCTGGGAGTCCTCTGCACCCACCCCTCACATGTCTGTCATCTGCTGAGAATCCTCTGCACCCACCCCTCATATGTCTGTCCACTGCTGGGAGTCCTCTGCACCCACCCCTCACATGTCTGTCCACTGCTGAGAGTCCTCTGCACCCATCCCTCACATGTCTGTCCACTGCTGGGAGTGATATGCACCCACCCCTCATATTGCAGGCCACTGCTGGGAATCCTCTGCACGCACCCCTCACATGTCTGTCCACTGCTGGGAGTGATATGCACCAACCACTCATATTGCAGGCCACTGCTGGGAGTCCTCTGCAGCCACCCCTCACATGTCTGTCCACTGCTGGGAGTCCGCTGCAGCCACCCCTCACATGTCTGTCCACTGCTGGGAGTCCTCTGCACCCACCCCTCACATGTCTGTTCACTGCTGGGAGTCCTCTGCACCCACCCTCACATGTCTGTCCACTGCTGGGAGTCCTCTGCACCCACCCCTTACATGTCTGTCCACTGCTGGGAGTCCTCGGTACCCACCCCTCACATGTCTGTCCACTGCTGGGAGTGATATGCACCCACCACTCATATTGCAGGCCACTTCTGGGAGTCCTCTGCACCCACCCCTCACATGTCTGTCCACTGCTGGGAGTCCTCTGCAGCCACCCTTCACGTGTCTGTCCACTGCTGGGAGTCCTCTGCACCCACCCCTCACATGTCTGTTCACGGTTGGGAGTTATATGCACCCATCACTCATATTGCAGGCCACTGCTGGGGGTCCTCTGCACCCACCCCTCACATGTCTTTCCACTGCTGGGAGTCCTCTGCACCCACCCCTCACGTCTGTCCACTGCTGGGAGTTCTCTGCACCCACCCCTCACATGTCTGTCCACTGCTGGGAGTCCTCAGCACCCACCCCTCACATGTGTGTCCACTGCTGGGAATGATATGCACCCACCACTCATATTGCAGGCCACTGCTGGGAGTCCTCTGCACCCACCCCTCACATGTCTATCCACTGCTGGGACTCCTCTGCACCCACCCCTCACATGGCTGTCCACTGCTGGGAGTCCTCTGCACCCACCCCTCACATGTCTGTCCACTGCTGGGAGTCCTCAGCACCCACCCCTCACATGTCTGTCCACTGCTGGGAGTGATATGCACCCACACCTCATATTGCAGGGCACTGCTGGGAGTCCTCTGCACCCACCCCTCACATGTCTGTCTACTACTGGGACTCCTCTGCACCCACCCCTCACATGTCTGTCCACTGCTGGGAGTCCTCTGCACCCACCCCTCACATGTCTGTCCACTGCTGGGAGTCCTCAGCACCCACCCCTCACATGTCTGTCCACTGCTGGGAGTGATATGCACCCACCACTCATATTGCAAGCCACTGCTGGGAGTCCTCTGCACCCACCCCTCACATGTCAGTCCACTGCTGGGAGTCCTCTGCACCCACCCCTCACATGTCTGTCCACTGCTGGTAGTGAAATGCACCCACACCTCATATTTCAGGGCACTGCTGGGAGTCCTCTGCAGCCACCCCTCACATGTCTGTCCACTGCTGGGAGTCCTCTGCACCCAGCCCTCACATGTCTGTCCACTGCTGAGAGTCCTCTGCACCCATCCCTCACATGTCTGTCCACTGCTGGGAATGATATGCACCCACCCCTCATATTGCAGGCCACTGCTGGGAATCCTCTGCACGCACCCCTCACATGTCTGTCCACTGCTGGGAGTGATATGCACCAACCACTCATATTGCAGGCCACTGCTGGGAGTCCTCTGCAGCCACCCCTCACATGTCTGTCCACTGCTGGGAGTCCGCTGCAGCCACCCCTCACATGTCTGTCCACTGCTGGGAGTCCTCTGCACCCACCCCTCACATGTCTGTCCACTGCTGGTAGTGATATGCACCCACACCTCATATTTCAGGGCACTGCTGGGAGTCCTCTGCAGCCACCCCTCACATGTCTGTCCACTGCTGGGAGTCCTCTGCACCCACCCCTCACATGTCTGTCCACTGCTGGTAGTGATATGCACCCACACCTCATATTGCAGGGCACTGCTGGGAGTCCTCTGCAGCCACCCCTCACATGTCTGTCCACTGCTGGGAGTCCTCTGCACCCACCCCTCACATGTGTGTCCACTGCTGGGAGTGATATGCACCCACCACTCATATTGCACGCTACTGCTGGGAGTCCTCTGCGCCCACCCCTCACATGTCTGTCCACTGCTGGGACTCCTCTGCACCCACCCCTCACATGTCTGTCCACTGCTGGGAGTCCTCTGCACCCACCCCTCACATGTCTGTCCACTGCTGGGAGTCCTCAGCACCCACCCCTCACATGTCTGTCCACTGCTCGGAGTGATATGCACCCACCACTCATATTGCAAGCCACTGCTGGGAGTCCTCTGCACCCACCCCTCACATGTCTGTCCACTGCTGGGAGTCCCCTGCACCCACCCCTCACATGTCTGTCCACTGCTAGTAGTGAAATGCACCCACACCTCATATTGCAGGGCACTGCTGGGAGTCCTCTGCAGCCACCCCTCACATGTCTGTCAACTGCTGGGAGTCCTCTGCACCCACCCCTCACATGTCTGTCCACTGCTGGGAGTCCTCTGCACCCATCCCTCACATGTCTGTCCACTGCTGGGAGTCCTGTGCACCCACCCCTCACATGTCTGTCCACTTCTGCGAGTCCTCTGCACCCACCCCTCACATGTCTGTCCACTGCTCCGAGTTCTCAGCACCCACCCCTCACATGTCTGTCCACTGCTGGGAGTCCTGTGCACCCACCCCTTACATGTCTGTCCACTGCTGCAAGTCCTCTGCACCCACCCCTCACATGTCTGTCCACTGCTGGGAGTTCTCAGCACCCACCCCTCACATGTCTGTCCACTGCTCGGAGTGATATGCACCCACCACTCATATTGCAAGCCACTGCTGGGAGTCCTCTGCACCCACCCCTCACATGTCTGTCCACTGCTGGGAGTCCTCTGCACCCACCCCTCACATGTCTGTCCACTGCTAGTAGTGAAATGCACCCACACCTCATATTGCAGGGCACTGCTGGGAGTCCTCTGCAGCCACCCCTCACATGTCTGTCAACTGCTGGGAGTCCTCTGCACCCACCCCTCACATGTCTGTCCACTGCTGGGAGTCCTCTGTACCCATCCCTCACATGTCTGTCCACTGCTGGGAGTCCTGTGCACCCACCCCTCACATGTCTGTCCACTGCTGCGAGTCCTCTGCACCCACCCCTCACATGTCTGTCCACTGCTGGGAGTCCTCTGCACCCACCCCTCACATGTCTGTCCACTGCTGGGAGTCTTCTGCAGCCACCCTTCACGTGTCTGTCCACTGCTGGGAGTCCTCTGCACCCACCCCTCACATGTCTGTTCACTGCTGGGAGTGATATGCATCCACCACTCATATTGCAGGCCACTGCTCGGAGTCCTCTGCACCCACCCCTCACATGTCTGTCCACTGCTGGGAGTCCTCTGCAGCCACCCCTCACATGTCTGTCCACTGCTGGGAGTCCTCTGCACCCACCCCTCACATGTCTGTCCACTGCTGGGAGTGATATGCACCAACCACTCATAATGCAGGCCACTGCTGGGAGTCCTCTGCAGCCACCCCTCACATGTCTGTCCACTGCTGGGAGTGATATGCACCCACCACTCATATTGCAGGCCACTGCAGGGAGTCCTCTGCACCCACCCCTCACATGTCTGTCCACTGCTGGTAGTGATAGGCACCCACACCTCATATTGCAGGGCACTGCTGGGAGTCCTCTGCAGCCACCCCTCACATGTCTGTCCACTGTTGGGAGTCCTCTGCACCCACCCCTCACATGTCTGTCCACTGCTGGGAGTCCTCTGCACCCACCCCTCACATGTCTGTCCACTGCTGGGAGTGATATGCACCCACCACTCATATTGCAGGCTACTGCTGGGAGTCCTCTGCACCCACCCCTCACATGTCTGTCCACTGCTGGGAGTCCTCTGCACCCACCCCTCACATGTCTGTCCACTGCTGGGAGTGATATGCACCCACCACTCATATTGCAGGCCACTGCTGGGAGTCCTCTGCACCCACCCCTCACATGTCTGCCCACTGCTGCGAGTCCTCTGCAGCCACCCTTCACATGTCTGTCCACTGCTGGGAGTCATCTGCACCCACCCCTCACATGTCTGTTCAGTGCTGGGAGTGATATGCACCCACCACTCACATGTCTGTCCACTGCTGGGAGTCCTCAGCACCCACCCCTCACATGTCTGTCCACTGCTGGGAGTCATCTGAACCCACCCCTCACATGTCTGTCCACTGCTGGGAGTCCTCTGCACCCACCCCTCACATGTCAGTCCACTGCTGGGAGTGATATGCACCCACCCCTCACATGTCTGTCCACTGCTGGGAGTCCTCTGCACCCACCCCTCATATGGCTGTCCACTGCTGGGAGTCCTCTGCACCCACCACTCACATGTCTGTCCACTGCTGGGAGTGATATGCACCCACCCTTCATATTGCAGGCCACTGCTGGGAGTCCTCTGCACCCACCCCTCACATGTCTGTCCACTGCTGGGAGTCCTCTGCAGCCACCCCTCACATGTCTGTCCACTGCTTGGAGTCCTCTGCACCCACCCCTCACATATCTGTCCACTGCTGGAAGTGATATGCACCCACCACTCATATTGCAGGCCACTGCTGGGAGTCCTCTGCAGCCACCCCTCACATGGCTGTCCACTGCTGGGAGTCCTCTGCAGCCACCCCTCACATGTCTGTCCACTGCTGGGAGTCCTCTGCACCCACCCCTCACATGTCTGTCCACTGCTGGTAGTGATATGCACCCACACCTCATGTTTCAGGGCACTGCTGGGAGTCCTCTGCAGCCACCCCTCACATGTCTGTCCACTGCTGGGAGTCCTCTGCACCCACCCCTCATCTGTCTGTCCACTGCTGGTAGTGATATGCACCCACACCTCATATTGCAGGGCACTGCTGGGAGTCCTCTGCAGCCACCCCTCACATGTCTGTCCACTGCTGGGAGTCCTCTGCACCCACCCCTCACATGAGTGTCCACTGCTGGGAGTGATATGCACCCACCACTCATATTGCAGGCCACTGCTGGGAGTCCTCTGCACCCACCCCTCACATGTCTATCCACTGCTGGGACTCCTCTGCACCCACCCCTCACATGGCTGTCCACTGCTGGGAGTCCTCTGCACCCACCCCTCACATGTCTGTCCACTGCTGGGAGTCCTCAGCACCCACCCCTCACATGTCTGTCCACTGCTGGGAGTGATATGCACCCACCACTCATATTGCAAGCCACTGCTGGGAGTCCTCTGCACCCACCCCTCACATGTCTTTCCACTGCTGGGAGTCCTCTGCACCCACCCCTCACATGTCTGTCCACTGCTGAGAATCCTCTGCACCCACCCCTCATATATCTGTCCACTGCTGGGAGTCCTCGGCACCCACCACTCACATGTCTATCCACTGCTGGGAGTGATATGCACCCACCCCTCATATTGCAGGCCACTGCTGGGAGTCCTCTGCACCCACCCCTCACATGTCTGTCCACTGCTGGGAGTCCTCTGCAGCCACCCCTCACATGTCTGTCCACTGCTGGGAGTCCTCTGCACCCACCCCTCACATGTCTGTCCACTGCTGGGAGTGATATGCACCAACCACTCATATTGCAGCCACTGCTGGGAGTCCTCTGCAGCCACCCCTCACATGTCTGTCCACTGCTGGGAGTCCTCTGCACCCACCCCTCACATGTCTGTCCACTGCTGGTAGTGATATGCACCCACACCTCATATTGCAGGGCATTGCTGGGAGTCCTCTGCAGCCACCCCTCACATGTCTGTCCACTGCTGGGAGTCCTCTGCACCCACCTCTCACATGTGTGTCCACTGCTGGGAGTGATATGCACCCACCACTCATATTGCAGGCCACTGCTGGGAGTCCTCTGCACCCACCCCTCACATGTCTGTCCACTGCTGGGACTCCTCTGCACCCACCCCTCACATGTCTGTCCACTGCTGGGAGTCCTCTGCACCCACCCCTCACATGTCTGTCCACTGCTGGGAGTCCTCTGCACCCACCCCTCACATGTCTGTCCACTGCTGGGAGTGATATGCACCAACCACTCATATTGCAGGCCACTGCTGGGAGTCCTCTGCACCCACCCCTCACATGTCTGTCCACTGCTGGTAGTGATATGCACCCACACCTCATATTGCAGGGCACTGCTGGGAGTCCTCTGCAGCCACCCCTCACATGTCTGTCCACTGCTGGGAGTCCTCTGCACCCACCCCTCACATGTGTGTCCACTGCTGGGAGTGATATGCACCCACCACTCATATTGCACGCCACTGCTGGGAGTCCTCTGCGCCCACCCCTCACATGTCTGTCCACTGCTGGGACTCCTCTGCACCCACCCTTCACATGTCTGTCCGCTGCTGGGAGTCCTCTGCACCCACCCCTCACATGTCTGTCCACTGCTGGGAGTCCTCAGCACCCACCCCTCACATGTCTGTCCACTGCTCGGAGTGATATGCACCCACCACTCATATTGCAAGCCACTGCTGGGAGTCCTCTGCACCCACCCCTCACATGTCTGTCCACTGCTGGGAGTCCTCTGCACCCACCCCTCACATGTCTGTCCACTGCTAGTAGTGAAATGCACCCACACCTCATATTGCAGGGCACTGCTGGGAGTCCTCTGCAGCCACCCCTCACATGTCTGTCAACTGCTGGGAGTCCTCTGCACCCACCCCTCACATGTCTGTCCACTGCTGGGAGTCCTCTGCACCCATCCCTCACATGTCTGTCCACTGCTGGGAGTCCTGTGCACCCACCCCTCACATGTCTGTCCACTGCTGCGAGTCCTCTGCACCCACCCCTCACATGTCTGTCCACTGCTGGGAGTTCTCAGCACCCACCCCTCACATGTCTGTCCACTGCTGGGAGTCCTGTGCACCCACCCCTCACATGTCTGTCCACTGCTGCAAGTCCTCTGCACCCACCCCTCACATGTCTGTCCACTGCTGGGAGTTCTCAGCACCCACCCCTCACATGTCTGTCCACTGCTCAGAGTGATATGCACCCACCACTCATATTGCAAGCCACTGCTGGGGGTCCTCTGCACCCACCCCTCACATGACTGTCCACTGCTGGGAGTCCTCTGCACCCACCCCTCACATGTCTGTCCACTGCTAGTAGTGAAATGCACCCACACCTCATATTGCAGGGCACTGCTGGGAGTCCTCTGCAGCCACCCCTCACATGTCTGTCAACTGCTGGGAGTCCTCTGCACCCACCCCTCACATGTCTGTCCACTGCTGGGAGTCCTCTGCACCCATCCCTCACATGTCTGTCCACTGCTGGGAGTCCTGTGCACCCACCCCTCACATGTCTGTCCACTGCTGCGAGTCCTCTGCACCCACCCCTCACATGTCTGTCCACTGCTGGGAGTCCTCTGCACCCACCACTCACATGTCTGTCCACTGCTGGGAGTGATATGCACCCACCCTTCATATTGCAGGCCACTGCTGGGAGTCCTCTGCACCCACCCCTCACATGTCTGTCCACTGCTGGGAGTCCTCTGCAGCCACCCCTCACATGTCTGTCCACTGCTTGGAGTCCTCTGCACCCACCCCTCACATATCTGTCCACTGCTGGAAGTGATATGCACCCACCACTCATATTGCAGGCCACTGCTGGGAGTCCTCTGCAGCCACCCCTCACATGTCTGTCCACTGCTGGGAGTCCTCTGCAGCCACCCCTCACATGTCTGTCCACTGCTGGGAGTGATATGCACCCGCCCCTCATATGTCTGTCCACTGCTGGGAGTCCTCTGCACCCACCACTCACATGTCTGTCCTCTGCTGGGAGTGATATGCACCCACCCCTCATATTGCAGGCCACTGCTGGCAGTCCTCTGCACCCACCCCTCACATGTCTGTCCACTGCTGGGAGTCCTCTGCAGCCACCCCTCACATGTCTGTCCACTGCTGGGAGTCCTCTGCACCCACCCCTCACATGTCTGTCCACTGCTGGGAGTGATATGCACCAACCACTCATATTGCAGGCCACTGCTGGGAGTCCTCTGCACCCACCCCTCACATGTCTGTCCACTGCTGGTAGTGATATGCACCCACACCTCATATTTCAGGGCACTGCTGGGAGTCCTCTGCAGCCACCCCTCACATGTCTGTCCACTGCTGGGAGTCCTCTGCACCCACCCCTCACATGTGTGTCCACTGCTGGGAGTGATATGCACCCACCACTCATATTGCAGGCCACTGCTGGGAGTCCTCTGCACCCACCCCTCACATGTCTGTCCACTGCTGGGAGTCCTCTGCACCCACCCCTCACATGTCTGTCCACTGCTGGGAGTCCTCTGCACCCACCACTCACATGTCTGTCCACTGCTGGGAGTCCTCAGCACCCACCCCTCACATGTCTGTCCACTGCTGGGAGTGATATGCACCCACCACTCATATTGCAAGCCACTGCTGGGAGTCCTCTGCACCCACCCCTCACATGTCTGTCCACTGCTGGGAGTCCTCTGCACCCACCCCTCACATGTCTGTCCACTGCTGGGAGCCATCTGCACCCACCCCTCACATGTCTGTCCACTGCTGGGAGTCCTCTGCACCCACCCCTCACATGTCAGTCCACTGATGGGAGTGATATGCACCCACCCCTTACATGTCTGTCCACTGCTGGGAGTCCTCTGCACCCACCCCTCATATGTCTGTCCACTGCTGGGAGTCCTCTGCACCCACCACTCGCATGTCTTTCCACTGCTGGGAGTCCTCTGCACCCACCCCTCACGTCTGTCCACTGCTGGGAGTTCTCTGCACCCACCCCTCACATGTCTGTCCACTGCTGGGAGTCCTCTGCACCCACCCCTCACATGTCTGTCCACTGCTGGGAGTGATATGCACCCACCACTCATATTGCAGGCCACTGCTGGGAGTCCTCTGCACCCACCCCTCACATGTCTGTCCACTGCTGGGAGTCCTCAGCACCCACCCCTCACATGTCTGTCCACTGCTGGGAGTGATATGCACCCACCACTCATATTGCAAGCCACTGCTGGGAGTCCTCTGCACCCACCCCTCACATGTCTTTCCACTGCTGGGAGTCCTCTGCACCCACCCCTCACATGTCTGTCATCTGCTGAGAATCCTCTGCACCCACCCCTCATATGTCTGTCCACTGCTGGGAGTCCTCTGCACCCACCCCTCACATGTCTGTCCACTGCTGAGAGTCCTCTGCACCCATCCCTCACATGTCTGTCCACTGCTGGGAGTGATATGCACCCACCCCTCATATTGCAGGCCACTGCTGGGAATCCTCTGCACGCACCCCTCACATGTCTGTCCACTGCTGGGAGTGATATGCACCAACCACTCATATTGCAGGCCACTGCTGGGAGTCCTCTGCAGCCACCCCTCACATGTCTGTCCACTGCTGGGAGTCCGCTGCAGCCACCCCTCACATGTCTGTCCACTGCTGGGAGTCCTCTGCACCCACCCCTCACATGTCTGTCCACTGCTGGGAGTCCTCTGCACCCACCCTCACATGTCTGTCCACTGCTGGGAGTCCTCTGCACCCACCCCTTACATGTCTGTCCACTGCTGGGAGTCCTCGGTACCCACCCCTCACATGTCTGTCCACTGCTGGGAGTGATATGCACCCACCACTCATATTGCAGGCCACTTCTGGGAGTCCTCTGCACCCACCCCTCACATGTCTGTCCACTGCTGGGAGTCCTCTGCAGCCACCCTTCACGTGTCTGTCCACTGCTGGGAGTCCTCTGCACCCACCCCTCACATGTCTGTTCACGGTTGGGAGTTATATGCACCCACCACTCATATTGCAGGCCACTGCTGGGAGTCCTCTGCACCCACCCCTCACATGTCTTTCCACTGCTGGGAGTCCTCTGCACCCACCCCTCACGTCTGTCCACTGCTGGGAGTTCTCTGCACCCACCCCTCACATGTCTGTCCACTGCTGGGAGTCCTCAGCACCCACCCCTCACATGTGTGTCCACTGCTGGGAATGATATGCACCCACCACTCATATTGCAGGCCACTGCTGGGAGTCCTCTGCACCCACCCCTCACATGTCTGTCCACTGCTGGGAGTCCTCTGCAGAAACCCCTCACATGTCTGTCCACTGCTGGGATCCATCTGCACCCACCCCTCACATGTCTGTCCACTGCTGGGAGTCCTCTGCACCCACCCCTCACATGTCAGTCCACTGCTGGGAGTGATATGCACCCACCCCTTACATGTCTGTCCACTGCTGGGAGTCCTCTGCACCCACCCCTCATATATCTGTCCACTGCTGGGAGTCCTCTGCACCCACCACTCGCATGTCTGTCCACTGCTGGGAGTGATATGCACCCACCCCTCATATTGCAGGCCACTGCTGGGAGTCCTCTGCACCCACCCCTCACATGTCTGTCCACTGCTGGGAGTCCTCTGCATCCACCCCTCACATGTCTGTCCACTGATGGGAGTCCTCTGCACCCACCCCTCACATGTCTGTCCACTGCTGGTAGTGATATACACCCACACCTCATGTTTCAGGGCACTGCTGGGAGTCCTCTGCAGCCACCCCTCACATGTCTGTCCACTGCTGGGAGTCCTCTGCACCCACCCCTCACCTGTCTGTCCACTGCTGGTAGTGATATGCACCCACACCTCATATTGCAGGGCACTGCTGGGAGTCCTCTGCAGCCACCCCTCACATGTCTGTCCACTGCTGGGAGTCCTCTGCACCCACCCCTCACATGTCTGTCCACTGCTGGGAGTCCTCTGCACCCACCCCTCACATGTCTGTCCACTGCTGGGAGTCCTCTGCAACCACCCCTCACATGTCTGTCCACTGCTGCAAGTCCTCTGCACCCACCCCTCACATGTCTGTCCACTGCTGCGAGTCCTCTGCACCCACCCCTCACATGTCTGTCCACTGCTGGGAGTTCTCAGCACCCACCCCTCACATGTTTGTCCACTGCTGGGAGTCCTGTGCACCCACCCCTCACATGTCTGTCCACTGCTGCAAGTCCTCTGCACCCACCCCTCACATGTCTGTCCACTGCTGGGAGTTCTCAGCACCCACCCCTCACATGTCTGTCCACTGCTCAGAGTGATATGCACCCACCACTCATATTGCAAGCCACTGCTGGGGGTCCTCTGCACCCACCCCTCACATGTCTGTCCACTGCTGGGAGTCCTCTGCACCCACCCCTCACATGTCTGTCCACTGCTGGTAGTGATAGGCACCCACACCTCATATTGCAGGGCACTGCTGGGAGTCCTCTGCAGCCACCCCTCACATGTCTGTCCACTGTTGGGAGTCCTCTGCACCCACCCCTCACATGTCTGTCCACTGCTGGGAGTCCTCTGCACCCACGCCTCACATGTCTGTCCACTGCTGGGAGTGATATGCACCCACCACTCATATTGCAGGCTACTGCTGGGAGTCCTCTGCACCCACCCCTCACATGTCTGTCCACTGCTGGGAGTCCTCTGCACCCACCCCTCACATGTCTGTCCACTGCTGGGAGTCCTCTGCACCCACCCCTCACATGTCTGTCCACTGCTGGGAGTGATATGCACCCACCACTCATATTGCAGGCCACTGCTGGGAGTCCTCTGCACCCACCCCTCACATGTCTGTCCACTGCTGCGAGTCCTCTGCAGCCACCCTTCACATGTCTGTCCACTGCTGGGAGTCATCTGCACCCACCCCTCACATGTCTGTTCACTGCTGGGAGTGATATGCACCCACCACTCACATGTCTGTCCACTGCTGGGAGTCCTCAGCACCCACCCCTCACATGTCTGTCCACTGCTGGGAGTCATCTGCACCCACCCCTCACATGTCTGTCCACTGCTCGGAGTCCTCTGCACCCACCCCTCACTTGTCAGTCCACTGCTGGGAGTGATATGCACCCACCCCTCACATGTCTGTCCACTGCTGGGAGTCCTCTGCACCCACCCCTCATATGGCTGTCCACTGCTGGGAGTCCTCTGCACCCACCACTCACATGTCTGTCCACTGCTGGGAGTGATATGCACCCACCCTTCATATTGCAGGCCACTGCTGGGAGTCCTCTGCACCCACCCCTCACATGTCTGTCCACTGCTGGGAGTCCTCTGCAGCCACCCCTCACATGTCTGTCCACTGCTTGGAGTCCTCTGCACCCACCCCTCACATATCTGTCCACTGCTGGAAGTGATATGCACCCACCACTCATATTGCAGGCCACTGCTGGGAGTCCTCTGCAGCCACCCCTCACATGTCTGTCCACTGCTGGGAGTCCTCTGCAGCCACCCCTCACATGTCTGTCCACTGCTGGGAGTCCTCTGCACCCACCCCTCACATATCTGTCCACTGCTGGTAGTGATATGCACCCACACCTCATGTTTCAGGGCACTGCTGCGAGTCCTCTGCAGCCACCCTTCACATTTCTGTCCACTACTGGGAGTCCTCTGCACCCACCCCTCACCTGTCTGTCCACTGCTGGTAGTGATATGCACCCACACCTCATATTGCAGGGCACTGCTGGGAGTCCTCTGCAGCCACCGCTCACATGTCTGTCCACTGCTGGGAGTCCTCTGCACCCACCCCTCACATGAGTGTCCACTGCTGGGAGTGATATGCACCCACCACTCATATTGCAGGCCACTGCTGGGAGTCCTCTGTACCCACCCCTCACATGTCTATTCACTGCTGGGACTCCTCTGCACCCACCACTCACATGTCTGTCCACTGCTGGGAGTCCTCTGCACCCACCCCTCACATGTCTGTCCACTGCTGGGAGTCCTCAGCACCCACCCCTCACATGTCTGTCCACTGCTGGGAGTGATATGCACCCGCCACTCATATTGCAAGCCACTGCTGGGAGTCCTCTGCACCCACCCCTCACATGTCTTTCCACTGCTGGGAGTCCTCTGCACCCACCCCTCACATGTCTGTCCACTGCTGAGAATCCTCTGCACCCACCCCTCATATGTCTGTCCACTGCTGGGAGTCCTCTGCACCCACCACTCACATGTCTATCCACTGCTGGGAGTGATATGCACCCACCCCTCATATTGCAGGCCACTGCTGGGAGTCCTCTGCACCCACCCCTCACATGTCTGTCCACTGCTGGGAGTCCTCTGCAGCCACCTCTCACATGTCTGTCCACTGCTGGGAGTCCTCTGCACCCACCCCTCACATGTCTGTCCACTGCTGGGAGTGATATGCACCAACCACTCATATTGCAGGCCACTGCTGGGAGTCCTCTGCACCCACCCCTCACATGTCTGTCCACTGCTGGTAGTGATATGCACCCACACCTCATATTGCAGGGCACTGCTGGGAGTCCTCTGCAGCCACCCCTCACATGTCTGTCCACTGCTGGGAGTCCTCTGCACCCACCCCTCACATGTGTGTCCACTGCTGGGAGTGATATGCACCCACCACTCATATTGCACGCCACTGCTGGGAGTCCTCTGCGCCCACCCCTCACATGTCTGTCCACTGCTGGGACTCCTCTGCACCCACCCTTCACATGTCTGTCCACTGCTGGGAGTCCTCTGCACCCACCCCTCACATGTCTGTCCACTGCTGGGAGTCCTCAGCACCCACCCCTCACATGTCTGTCCACTGCTCGGAGTGATATGCACCCACCACTCATATTGCAAGCCACTGCTGGGAGTCCTCTGCACCCACCCCTCACATGTCTGTCCACTGCTGGGAGTCCTCTGCACCCACCCCTCACATGTCTGTCCACTGCTAGTAGTGAAATGCACCCACACCTCATATTGCAGGGCACTGCTGGGAGTCCTCTGCAGCCACCCCTCACATGTCTGTCAACTGCTGGGAGTCCTCTGCACCCACCCCTCACATGTCTGTCCACTGCTGGGAGTCCTCTGCACCCATCCCTCACATGTCTGTCCACTGCTGGGAGTCCTGTGCACCCACCCCTCACATGTCTGTCCACTGCTGCGAGTCCTCTGCACCCACCCCTCACATGTCTGTCCACTGCTGGGAGTTCTCAGCACCCACCCCTCACATGTCTGTCCACTGCTGGGAGTCCTGTGCACCCACCCCTCACATGTCTGTCCACTGCTGCAAGTCCTCTGCACCCACCCCTCACATGTCTGTCCACTGCTGGGAGTTCTCAGCACCCACCCCTCACATGTCTGTCCACTGCTCGGAGTGATATGCACCCACCACTCATATTGCAAGCCACTGCTGGGGGTCCTGTGCACCCACCCCTCACATGTCTGTCCACTGCTGTGAGTCCTCTGCACCCACCCCTCACATGTCTGTCCACTGCTAGTAGTGAAATGCACCCACACCTCATATTGCAGGGCACTGCTGGGAGTCCTCTGCAGCCACCCCTCACATGTCTGTCAACTGCTGGGAGTCCTCTGCACCCACCCCTCACATGTCTGTCCACTGCTGGGAGTCCTCTGCACCCATCCTTCACATGTCTGTCCACTGCTGGGAGTCCTGTGCACCCACCCCTCACATGTCTGTCCACTGCTGCGAGTCCTCTGCACCCACCCCTCACATGTCTGTCCACTGCTGGGAGTCCTCTGCACCCACCCCTCACATGTCTGTCCACTGCTGGGAGTCCTCTGCACCCATCCCTCACATGTCTGTCCACTGCTGGGAGTCCTGTGCACCCACCCCTCACATGTCTGTCCACTGCTGCGAGTCCTGTGCACCCACCCCTCACATGTCTGTCCACTGCTGGGAGTCCTCTGCACCCACCCCTCACATGTCTGTTCACTGCTGGGAGTGATATGCATCCACCACTCATATTGCAGGCCACTGCTCGGAGTCCTCTGCACCCACCCCTCACATGTCTGTCCACTGCTGGGAGTCCTCTGCAGCCACCCCTCACATGTCTGTCCACTGCTGGGAGTCCTCTGCACCCACCCCTCACATGTCTGTCCACTGCTGGGAGTGATATGCACCCACCACTCATATTGCAGGCCACTGCAGGGAGTCCTCTGCACCCACCCCTCACATGTCTGTCCACTGCTGGTAGTGATAGGCACCCACACCTCATATTGCAGGGCACTGCTGGGAGTCCTCTGCAGCCACCCCTCACATGTCTGTCCACTGCTGGGAGTCCTCTGCACCCACCCCTCACATGTCTGTCCACTGCTGGGAGTCCTCTGCACCCACCCCTCACATGTCTGTCCACTGCTGGGAGTGATATGCACCCACCACTCATATTGCAGGCTACTGCTGGGAGTCCTCTGCACCCACCCCTCACATGTCTGTCCACTGCTGGGAGTCCTCTGCACCCACCCCTCACATGTCTGTCCACTGCTGGGAGTTATATGCACCAACCACTCATATTGCAGGCCACTGCTGGGAGTCCTCTGCAGCCAACCCTCACATGTCTGTCCACTGCTGGGAGTCCTCTGCAGCCACCCCTCACATGTCTGTCCACTGCTGGGAGTCCTCTGCACCCACCCCTCACATGTCTGTCCACTGCTGGTAGTGATATGCACCCACACCTCATATTTCAGGGCACTGCTGGGAGTCCTCTGCAGCCACCCCTCACATGTCTGTCCACTGCTGGGAGTCCTATGCACCCACCCTTCACATGTCTGTCCACTGCTGGTAGTGATATGCACCCACACCTCATATTGCAGGGCACTGCTGGGAGTCCTCTGCACCCACCCCTCACATGTCTGTCTACTACTGGGACTCCTCTGCACCCACCCCTCACATGTCTGTCCACTGCTGGGAGTCCTCTGCACCCACCCCTCACATGTCTGTCCACTGCTGGGAGTCCTCAGCACCCACCCCTCACATGTCTGTCCACTGCTGGGAGTGATATGCACCCACCACTCATATTGCAAGCCACTGCTGGGAGTCCTCTGCACCCACCCCTCACATGTCAGTCCACTGCTGGGAGTCCTCTGCACCCACCCCTCACATGTCTGTCCACTGCTGGTAGTGAAATGCACCCACACCTCATATTTCAGGGCACTGCTGGGAGTCCTCTGCAGCCACCCCTCACATGTCTGTCCACTGCTGGGAGTCCTCTGCACCCAGCCCTCACATGTCTGTCCACTGCTGAGAGTCCTCTGCACCCATCCCTCACATGTCTGTCCACTGCTGGGAGTGATATGCAACCACCCCTCATATTGCAGGCCACTGCTGGGAATCCTCTGCACGCACCCCTCACATGTCTGTCCACTGCTGGGAGTGATATGCACCAACCACTCATATTGCAGGCCACTGCTGGGAGTCCTCTGCAGCCACCCCTCACATGTCTGTCCACTGCTGGGAGTCCGCTGCAGCCACCCCTCACATGTCTGTCCACTGCTGGGAGTCCTCTGCACCCACCCCTCACATGTCTGTCCACTGCTGGTAGTGATATGCACCCACGCCTCATATTTCAGGGCACTGCTGGGAGTCCTCTGCAGCCACCCCTCACATGTCTGTCCACTGCTGGGAGTCCTCTGCACCCACCCCTCACATGTCTGTCCACTGCTGGTAGTGATATGCACCCACACCTCATATTGCAGGGCACTGCTGGGAGTCCTCTGCAGCCACCCCTCACATGTCTGTCCACTGCTGGGAGTCCTCTGCACCCACCCCTCACATGTGTGTCCACTGCTGGGAGTGATATGCACCCACCACTCATATTGCACGCTACTGCTGGGAGTCCTCTGCGCCCACCCCTCACATGTCTGTCCACTGCTGGGACTCCTCTGCACCCACCCCTCACATGTCTGTCCACTGCTGGGAGTCCTCTGCACCCACCCCTCACATGTCTGTCCACTGCTGGGAGTCCTCAGCACCCACCCCTCACATGTCTGTCCACTGCTCGGAGTGATATGCACCCACCACTCATATTGCAAGCCACTGCTGGGAGTCCTCTGCACCCACCCCTCACATGTCTGTCCACTGCTGGGAGTCCCCTGCACCCACCCCTCACATGTCTGTCCACTGCTAGTAGTGAAATGCACCCACACCTCATATTGCAGGGCACTGCTGGGAGTCCTCTGCAGCCACCCCTCACATGTCTGTCAACTGCTGGGAGTCCTCTGCACCCACCCCTCACATGTCTGTCCACTGCTGGGAGTCCTCTGCACCCATCCCTCACATGTCTGTCCACTGCTGGGAGTCCTGTGCACCCACCCCTCACATGTCTGTCCACTTCTGCGAGTCCTCTGCACCCACCCCTCACATGTCTGTCCACTGCTCCGGGTTCTCAGCACCCACCCCTCACATGTCTGTCCACTGCTGGGAGTCCTGTGCACCCACCCCTTACATGTCTGTCCACTGCTGCAAGTCCTCTGCACCCACCCCTCACATGTCTGTCCACTGCTGGGAGTTCTCAGCACCCACCCCTCACATGTCTGTCCACTGCTCGGAGTGATATGCACCCACCACTCATATTGCAAGCCACTGCTGGGAGTCCTCTGCACCCACCCCTCACATGTCTGTCCACTGCTGGGAGTCCTCTGCACCCACCCCTCACATGTCTGTCCACTGCTAGTAGTGAAATGCACCCACACCTCATATTGCAGGGCACTGCTGGGAGTCCTCTGCAGCCACCCCTCACATGTCTGTCAACTGCTGGGAGTCCTCTGCACCCACCCCTCACATGTCTGTCCACTGCTGGGAGTCCTCTGCACCCATCCCTCACATGTCTGTCCACTGCTGGGAGTCCTGTGCACCCACCCCTCACATGTCTGTCCACTGCTGCGAGTCCTCTGCACCCACCCCTCACATGTCTGTCCACTGCTGGGAGTCCTCTGCACCCACCCCTCACATGTCTGTCCACTGCTGGGAGTCTTCTGCAGCCACCCTTCACGTGTCTGTCCACTGCTGGGAGTCCTCTGCACCCACCCCTCACATGTCTGTTCACTGCTGGGAGTGATATGCATCCACCACTCATATTGCAGGCCACTGCTGGGAGTCCTCTGCACCCACCCCTCACATGTCTGTCCACTGCTGGGAGTCCTCTGCAGCCACCCCTCACATGTCTGTCCACTGCTGGGAGTCCTCTGCACCCACCCCTCACATGTCTGTCCACTGCTGGGAGTGATATGCACCAACCACTCATAATGCAGGCCACTGCTGGGAGTCCTCTGCAGCCACCCCTCACATGTCTGTCCACTGCTGGGAGTGATATGCACCCACCACTCATATTGCAGGCCACTGCAGGGAGTCCTCTGCACCCACCCCTCACATGTCTGTCCACTGCTGGTAGTGATAGGCACCCACACCTCATATTGCAGGGCACTGCTGGGAGTCCTCTGCAGCCCTCCCTCACATGTCTGTCCACTGTTGGGAGTCCTCTGCACCCACCCCTCACATGTCTGTCCACTGCTGGGAGTCCTCTGCACCCACCCCTCACATGTCTGTCCACTGCTGGGAGTGATATGCACCCACCACTCATATTGCAGGCTACTGCTGGGAGTCCTCTGCACCCACCCCTCACATGTCTGTCCACTGCTGGGAGTCCTCTGCACCCACCCCTCACATGTCTGTCCACTGCTGGGAGTCCTCTGCACCCACCCCTCACATGTCTGTCCACTGCTGGGAGTGATATGCACCCACCACTCATATTGCAGGCCACTGCTGGGAGTCCTCTGCACCCACCCCTCACATGTCTGCCCACTGCTGCGAGTCCTCTGCAGCCACCCTTCACATGTCTGTCCACTGCTGGGAGTCATCTGCACCCACCCCTCACATGTCTGTTCAGTGCTGGGAGTGATATGCACCCACCACTCACATGTCTGTCCACTGCTGGGAGTCCTCAGCACCCACCCCTCACATGTCTGTCCACTGCTGGGAGTCATCTGAACCCACCCCTCACATGTCTGTCCACTGCTGGGAGTCCTCTGCACCCACCCCTCACATGTCAGTCCACTGCTGGGAGTGATATGCACCCACCCCTCACATGTCTGTCCACTGCTGGGAGTCCTCTGCACCCACCCCTCATATGGCTGTCCACTGCTGGGAGTTCTCTGCACCCACCACTCACATGTCTGTCCACTGCTGGGAGTGATATGCACCCACCCTTCATATTGCAGGCCACTGCTGGGAGTCCTCTGCACCCACCCCTCACATGTCTGTCCACTGCTGGGAGTCCTCTGCAGCCACCCCTCACATGTCTGTCCACTGCTTGGAGTCCTCTGCACCCACCCCTCACATATCTGTCCACTGCTGGAAGTGATATGCACCCACCACTCATATTGCAGGCCACTGCTGGGAGTCCTCTGCAGCCACCCCTCACATGGCTGTCCACTGCTGGGAGTCCTCTGCAGCCACCCCTCACATGTCTGTCCACTGCTGGGAGTCCTCTGCACCCACCCCTCACATGTCTGTCCACTGCTGGTAGTGATATGCACCCACACCTCATGTTTCAGGGCACTGCTGGGAGTCCTCTGCAGCCACCCCTCACATGTCTGTCCACTGCTGGGAGTCCTCTGCACCCACCCCTCATCTGTCTGTCCACTGCTGGTAGTGATATGCACCCACACCTCATATTGCAGGGCACTGCTGGGAGTCCTCTGCAGCCACCCCTCACATGTCTGTCCACTGCTGGGAGTCCTCTGCACCCACCCCTCACATGAGTGTCCACTGCTGGGAGTGATATGCACCCACCACTCATATTGCAGGCCACTGCTGGGAGTCCTCTGCACCCACCCCTCACATGTCTATCCACTGCTGGGACTCCTCTGCACCCACCCCTCACATGTCTGTCCACTGCTGGGAGTCCTCTGCACCCACCCCTCACATGTCTGTCCACTGCTGGGAGTCCTCAGCACCCACCCCTCACATGTCTGTCCACTGCTGGGAGTGATATGCACCCACCACTCATATTGCAAGCCACTGCTGGGAGTCCTCTGCACCCACCCCTCACATGTCTTTCCACTGCTGGGAGTCCTCTGCACCCACCCCTCACATGTCTGTCCACTGCTGAGAATCCTCTGCACCCACCCCTCATATATCTGTCCACTGCTGGGAGTCCTCGGCACCCACCACTCACATGTCTATCCACTGCTGGGAGTGATATGCACCCACCCCTCATATTGCAGGCCACTGCTGGGAGTCCTCTGCACCCACCCCTCACATGTCTGTCCACTGCTGGGAGTCCTCTGCAGCCACCCCTCACATGTCTGTCCACTGCTGGGAGTCCTCTGCACCCACCCCTCACATGTCTGTCCACTGCTGGGAGTGATATGCACCAACCACTCATATTGCAGCCACTGCTGGGAGTCCTCTGCAGCCACCCCTCACATGTCTGTCCACTGCTGGGAGTCCTCTGCACCCACCCCTCACATGTCTGTCCACTGCTGGTAGTGATATGCACCCACACCTCATATTGCAGGGCATTGCTGGGAGTCCTCTGCAGCCACCCCTCACATGTCTGTCCACTGCTGGGAGTCCTCTGCACCCACCCCTCACATGTGTGTCCACTGCTGGGAGTGATATGCACCCACCACTCATATTGCAGGCCACTGCTGGGAGTCCTCTGCACCCACCCCTCACATGTCTGTCCACTGCTGGGACTCCTCTGCACCCACCCCTGACATGTCTGTCCACTGCTGGGAGTCCTCTGCACCCACCCCTCACATGTCTGTCCACTGCTGGGAGTCCTCTGCACCCACCCCTCACATGTCTGTCCACTGCTGGGAGTGATATGCACCAACCACTCATATTGCAGGCCACTGCTGGGAGTCCTCTGCACCCACCCCTCACATGTCTGTCCACTGCTGGTAGTGATATGCACCCACACCTCATATTGCAGGGCACTGCTGGGAGTCCTCTGCAGCCACCCCTCACATGTCTGTCCACTGCTGGGAGTCCTCTGCACCCACCCCTCACATGTGTGTCCACTGCTGGGAGTGATATGCACCCACCACTCATATTGCACGCCACTGCTGGGAGTCCTCTGCGCCCACCCCTCACATGTCTGTCCACTGCTGGGACTCCTCTGCACCCACCCTTCACATGTCTGTCCGCTGCTGGGAGTCCTCTGCACCCACCCCTCACATGTCTGTCCACTGCTGGGAGTCCTCAGCACCCACCCCTCACATGTCTGTCCACTGCTCGGAGTGATATGCACCCACCACTCATATTGCAAGCCACTGCTGGGAGTCCTCTGCACCCACCCCTCACATGTCTGTCCACTGCTGGGAGTCCTCTGCACCCACCCCTCACATGTCTGTCCACTGCTAGTAGTGAAATGCACCCACACCTCATATTGCAGGGCACTGCTGGGAGTCCTCTGCAGCCACCCCTCACATGTCTGTCAACTGCTGGGAGTCCTCTGCACCCACCCCTCACATGTCTGTCCACTGCTGGGAGTCCTCTGCACCCATCCCTCACATGTCTGTCCACTGCTGGGAGTCCTGTGCACCCACCCCTCACATGTCTGTCCACTGCTGCGAGTCCTCTGCACCCACCCCTCACATGTCTGTCCACTGCTGGGAGTTCTCAGCACCCACCCCTCACATGTCTGTCCACTGCTGGGAGTCCTGTGCACCCACCCCTCACATGTCTGTCCTCTGCTGCAAGTCCTCTGCACCCACCCCTCACATGTCTGTCCACTGCTGGGAGTTCTCAGCACCCACCCCTCACATGTCTGTCCACTGCTCAGAGTGATATGCACCCACCACTCATATTGCAAGCCACTGCTGGGGGTCCTCTGCACCCACCCCTCACATGTCTGTCCACTGCTGGGAGTCCTCTGCACCCACCCCTCACATGTCTGTCCACTGCTAGTAGTGAAATGCACCCACACCTTATATTGCAGGGCACTGCTGGGAGTCCTCTGCAGCCACCCCTCACATGTCTGTCAACTGCTGGGAGTCCTCTGCACCCACCCCTCACATGTCTGTCCACTGCTGGGAGTCCTCTGCACCCATCCCTCACATGTCTGTCCACTGCTGGGAGTCCTGTGCACCCACCCCTCACATGTCTGTCCACTGCTGCGAGTCCTCTGCACCCACCCCTCACATGTCTGTCCACTGCTGGGAGTCCTCTGCACCCACCACTCACATGTCTGTCCACTGCTGGGAGTGATATGCACCCACCCTTCATATTGCAGGCCACTGCTGGGAGTCCTCTGCACCCACCCCTCACATGTCTGTCCACTGCTGGGAGTCCTCTGCAGCCACCCCTCACATGTCTGTCCACTGCTTGGAGTCCTCTGCACCCACCCCTCACATATCTGTCCACTGCTGGAAGTGATATGCACCCACCACTCATATTGCAGGCCACTGCTGGGAGTCCTCTGCAGCCACCCCTCACATGTCTGTCCACTGCTGGGAGTCCTCTGCAGCCACCCCTCACATGTCTGTCCACTGCTGGGAGTGATATGCACCCACCCCTCATATGTCTGTCCACTGCTGGGAGTCCTCTGCACCCACCACTCACATGTCTGTCCTCTGCTGGGAGTGATATGCACCCACCCCTCATATTGCAGGCCACTGCTGGGAGTCCTCTGCACCCACCCCTCACATGTCTGTCCACTGCTGGGAGTCCTCTGCAGCCACCCCTCACATGTCTGTCCACTGCTGGGAGTCCTCTGCACCCACCCCTCACATGTCTGTCCACTGCTGGGAGTGATATGCACCAACCACTCATATTGCAGGCCACTGCTGGGAGTCCTCTGCAGCCACCCCTCACATGTCTGTCCACTGCTGGGAGTCCTCTGCAGCCACCCCTCACATGTCTGTCCACTGCTGGGAGTCCTCTGCACCCACCCCTCACATGTCTGTCCACTGCTGGTAGTGATATGCACCCACACCTCATATTTCAGGGCACTGCTGGGAGCCCTCTGCAGCCACCCCTCACATGTCTGTCCACTGCTGGGAGTCCTCTGCACCCACCCCTCACATGTGTGTCCACTGCTGGGAGTGATATGCACCCACCACTCATATTGCAGGCCACTGCTGGGAGTCCTCTGCACCCACCCCTCACATGTCTGTCCACTGCTGGGAGTCCTCTGCACCCACCCCTCACATGTCTGTCCACTGCTGGGAGTCCTCTGCACCCACCACTCACATGTCTGTCTACTGCTGGGAGTCCTCAGCACCCACCCCTCACATGTCTGTCCACTGCTGGGAGTGATATGCACCCACCACTCATATTGCAAGCCACTGCTGGGAGTCCTCTGCACCCACCCCTCACATGTCTGTCCACTGCTGGGAGTCCTCTGCACCCACCCCTCACATGTCTGTCCACTGCTGGGAGCCATCTGCACCCACCCCTCAAATGTCTGTCCACTGCTGGGAGTCCTCTGCACCCACCCCTCACATGTCAGTCCACTGCTGGGAGTGATATGCACCCACCCCTTACATGTCTGTCCACTGCTGGGAGTCCTCTGCACCCACCCCTCATATGTCTGTCCACTGCTGGGAGTCCTCTGCACCCACCACTCGCATGTCTTTCCACTGCTGGGAGTCCTCTGCACCCACCCCTCACGTCTGTCCACTGCTGGGAGTTCTCTGCACCCACCCCTCACATGTCTGTCCACTGCTGGGAGTCCTCTGCACCCACCCCTCACATGTCTGTCCACTGCTGGGAGTGATATGCACCCACCACTCATATTGCAGGCCACTGCTGGGAGTCCTCTGCACCCACCCCTCACATGTCTGTCCACTGCTGGGAGTCCTCAGCACCCACCCCTCACATGTCTGTTCACTGCTGGGAGTGATATGCACCCACCACTCATATTGCAAGCCACTGCTGGGAGTCCTCTGCACCCACCCCTCACATGTCTTTCCACTGCTGGGAGTCCTCTGCACCCACCCCTCACATGTCTGTCATCTGCTGAGAATCCTCTGCACCCACCCCTCATATGTCTGTCCACTGCTGGGAGTCCTCTGCACCCACCCCTCACATGTCTGTCCACTGCTGAGAGTCCTCTGCACCCATCCCTCACATGTCTGTCCACTGCTGGGAGTGATATGCACCCACCCCTCATATTGCAGGCCACTGCTGGGAATCCTCTGCACGCACCCCTCACATGTCTGTCCACTGCTGGGAGTGATATGCACCAACCACTCATATTGCAGGCCACTGCTGGGAGTCCTCTGCAGCCACCCCTCACATGTCTGTCCACTGCTGGGAGTCCGCTGCAGCCACCCCTCACATGTCTGTCCACTGCTGGGAGTCCTCTGCACCCACCCCTCACATGTCTGTTCACTGCTGGGAGTCCTCTGCACCCACCCTCACATGTCTGTCCACTGCTGGGAGTCCTCTGCACCCACCCCTTACATGTCTGTCCACTGCTGGGAGTCCTCGGTACCCACCCCTCACATGTCTGTCCACTGCTGGGAGTGATATGCACCCACCACTCATATTGCAGGCCACTTCTGGGAGTCCTCTGCACCCACCCCTCACATGTCTGTCCACTGCTGGGAGTCCTCTGCAGCCACCCTTCACGTGTCTGTCCACTGCTGGGAGTCCTCTGCACCCACCCCTCACATGTCTGTTCACGGTTGGGAGTTATATGCACCCATCACTCATATTGCAGGCCACTGCTGGGAGTCCTCTGCACCCACCCCTCACATGTCTTTCCACTGCTGGGAGTCCTCTGCACCCACCCCTCACGTCTGTCCACTGCTGGGAGTTCTCTGCACCCACCCCTCACATGTCTGTCCACTGCTGGGAGTCCTCAGCACCCACCCCTCACATGTGTGTCCACTGCTGGGAATGATATGCACCCACCACTCATATTGCAGGCCACTGCTGGGAGTCCTCTGCACCCACCCCTCACATGTCTGTCCACTGCTGGGAGTCCTCTGCAGCAACCCCTCACATGTCTGTCCACTGCTGGGAGCCATCTGCACCCACCCCTCACATGTCTGTCCACTGCTGGGAGTCCTCTGCACCCACCCCTCACATGTCAGTCCACTGCTGGGAGTGATATGCACCCACCCCTTACATGTCTGTCCACTGCTGGGAGTCCTCTGCACCCACCCCTCATATATCTGTCCACTGCTGGGAGTCCTCTGCACCCACCACTCGCATGTCTGTCCACTGCTGGGAGTGATATGCACCCACCCCTCATATTGCAGGCCACTGCTGGGAGTCCTCTGCACCCACCCCTCACATGTCTGTCCACTGCTGGGAGTCCTCTGCATCCACCCCTCACATGTCTGTCCACTGATGGGAGTCCTCTGCACCCACCCCTCACATGTCTGTCCACTGCTGGTAGCGATATACACCCACACCTCATGTTTCAGGGCACTGCTGGGAGTCCTCTGCAGCCACCCCTCACATGTCTGTCCACTGCTGGGAGTCCTCTGCACCCACCCCTCACCTGTCTGTCCACTGCTGGTAGTGATATGCACCCACACCTCATATTGCAGGGCACTGCTGGGAGTCCTCTGCAGCCACCCCTCACATGTCTGTCCACTGCTGGGAGTCCTCTGCACCCACCCCTCACATGTCTGTCCACTGCTGGGAGTCCTCTGCACCCACCCCTCACATGTCTGTCCACTGCTGGGAGTCCTCTGCAACCACCCCTCACATGTCTGTCCACTGCTGCAAGTCCTCTGCACCCACCCCTCACATGTCTGTCCACTGCTGGGAGTTCTCAGCACCCACCCCTCACATGTCTGTCCACTGCTCGGAGTGATATGCACCCACCACTCATATTGCAAGCCACTGCTGGGGGTCCTCTGCACCCACCCCTCACATGTCTGTCCACTGCTGGGAGTTCTCAGCACCCACCCCTCACATGTCTGTCCACTGCTCGGAGTGATATGCACCCACCACTCATATTGCAAGCCACTGCTGGGGGTCCTCTGCACCCACCCCTCACATGTCTGTCCACTGCTGGGAGTCCTCTGCACCCACCCCTCACATGTCTGTCCACTGCTAGTAGTGAAATGCACCCACACCTCATATTGCAGGGCACTGCTGGGAGTCCTCTGCAGCCACCCCTCACATGTCTGTCAACTGCTGGGAGTCCTCTGCACCCACCCCTCACATGTCTGTCCACTGCTGGGAGTCCTCTGCACCCATCCCTCACATGTCTGTCCACTGCTGGGAGTCCTGTGCACCCACCCCTCACATGTCTGTCCACTGCTGCGAGTCCTCTGCACCCACCCCTTACATGTCTGTCCACTGCTAGTAGTGAAATGCACCCACACCTCATATTGCAGGGCACTGCTGGGAGTCCTCTGCAGCAACCCCTCACATGTCTGTCAACTGCTGGGAGTCCTCTGCACCCACCCCTCACATGTCTGTCCACTGCTGGGAGTCCTCTGCACCCACCCCTCACATGTCTGTCCACTGCTGGGAGTCTTCTGCAGCCACCCTTCACGTGTCTGTCCACTGCTGGGAGTCCTCTGCACCCACCCCTCACATGTCTGTTCACTACTGGGAGTGATATGCATCCACCACTCATATTGCAGGCCACTGCTCGGAGTCCTCTGCACCCACCCCTCACATGTCTGTCCACTGCTGGGAGTCCTCTGCAGCCACCCCTCACATGTCTGTCCACTGCTGGGAGTCCTCTGCACCCACCCCTCACATGTCTGTCCACTGCTGGGAGTGATATGCACCCACCACTCATATTGCAGGCCACTGCAGGGAGTCCTCTGCACCCACCCCTCACATGTCTGTCCACTGCTGGTAGTGATAGGCACCCACACCTCATATTGCAGGGCACTGCTGGGAGTCCTCTGCAGCCACCCCTCACATGTCTGTCCACTGCTGGGAGTCCTCTGCACCCACCCCTCACATGTCTGTCCACTGCTGGGAGTCCTCTGCACCCACCCCTCACATGTCTGTCCACTGCTGGGAGTGATATGCACCCACCACTCATATTGCAGGCTACTGCTGGGAGTCCTCTGCACCCACCCCTCACATGTCTGTCCACTGCTGGGAGTCCTCTGCACCCACCCCTCACATGTCTGTCCACTGCTGGGAGTGATATGCACCAACCACTCATATTGCAGGCCACTGCTGGGAGTCCTCTGCAGCCACCCCTCACATGTCTGTCCACTGCTGGGAGTCCTCTGCAGCCACCCCTCACATGTCTGTCCACTGCTGGGAGTCCTCTGCACCCACCCCTCACATGTCTGTCCACTGCTGGGAGTCCTCTGCACCCACCCCTCACATGTCTGTCCACTGCTGGTAGTGATATGCACCCACACCTCATATTTCAGGGCACTGCTGGGAGTCCTCTGCAGCCACCCCTCACATGTCTGTCCACTGCTGGGAGTCCTCTGCACCCACCCCTCACATGTCTGTCCACTGCTGGTAGTGATATGCACCCACACCTCATATTGCAGGGCACTGCTGGGAGTCCTCTGCACCCACCCCTCACATGTCTGTCTACTACTGGGACTCCTCTGCACCCACCCCTCACATGTCTGTCCACTGCTGGGAGTCCTCTGCACCCACCCCTCACATGTCTGTCCACTGCTGGGAGTCCTCAGCACCCACCCCTCACATGTCTGTCCACTGCTGGGAGTGATATGCACCCACCACTCATATTGCAAGCCACTGCTGGGAGTCCTCTGCACCCACCCCTCACATGTCTGTCCACTGCTGGGAGTCCTCTGCACCCACCCCTCACATGTCTATCCACTGCTGGTAGTGAAATGCACCCACACCTCATATTTCAGGGCACTGCTGGGAGTCCTCTGCAGCCACCCTTCACATGTCTGTCCACTGCTGGGAGTCCTCTGCACCCACCCCTCACATGTCTGTCCACTGCTGAGAGTCCTCTGCACCCATCCCTCACATGTCTGTCCACTGCTGGGAGTGATATGCACCCACCCCTCATATTGCAGGCCACTGCTGGGAATCCTCTGCACGCACCCCTCACATGTCTGTCCACTGTTGGGAGTGATATGCACCAACCACTCATATTGCAGGCCACTGCTGGGAGTCCTCTGCAGCCACCCCTCACATATCTGTCCACTGCTGGGAGTCCGCTGCAGCCACCCCTCACATGTCTGTCCACTGCTGGGAGTCCTCTGCACCCACCCCTCACATGTCTGTCCACTGCTGGTAGTGATATGCACCCACACCTCATATTTCAGGGCACTGCTGGGAGTCCTCTGCAGCCACCCCTCACATGTCTGTCCACTGCTGGGAGTCCTCTGCACCCACCCCTCACATGTCTGTCCACTGCTGGTAGTGATATGCACCCACACCTCATATTGCAGGGCACTGCTGGGAGTCCTCTGCAGCCACCCCTCACATGTCTGTCCACTGCTGGGAGTCCTCTGCACCCACCCCTCACATGTGTGTCCACTGCTGGGAGTGATATGCACCCACCACTCATATTGCACGCTACTGCTGGGAGTCCTCTGCGCCCACCCCTCACATGTCTGTCCACTGCTGGGACTCCTCTGCACCCACCCCTCACATGTCTGTCCACTGCTGGGAGTCCTCTGCACCCACCCCTCACATGTCTGTCCACTGCTGGGAGTCCTCAGCACCCACCCCTCACATGTCTGTCCACTGCTCAGAGTGATATGCACCCACCACTCATATTGCAAGCCACTGCTGGGAGTCCTCTGCACCCACCCCTCACATGTCTGTCCACTGCTGGGAGTCCTCTGCACCCACCCCTCACATGTCTGTCCACTGCTGGTAGTGAAATGCACCCACACCTCATATTGCAGGGCACTGCTGGGAGTCCTCTGCAGCCACCCCTCACATGTCTGTCCACTGCTGGGAGTCCTCTGCAGCCACCCCTCACATGTCTGTCCACTGCTGGGAGTCCTCTGCACCCACCCCTCACATGTCTGTCCACTGCTGGTAGTGATATGCACCCACACCTCATATTTCAGGGCACTGCTGGGAGTCCTCTGCAGCCACCCCTCACATGTCTGTCCACTGCTGGGAGTCCTCTGCACCCACCCCTCACATGTCTGTCCACTGCTGGTAGTGATATGCACCCACACCTCATATTGCAGGGCACTGCTGGGAGTCCTCTGCAGCCACCCCTCACATGTCTGTCCACTGCTGGGAGTCCGCTGCACCCACCCCTCACATGTGTGTCCACTGCTGGGAGTGATATGCTCCCACCACTCATATTGCAGGCCACTGCTGGGAGTCCTCTGCGCCCACCCCTCACATGTCTGTCCACTGCTGGGACTCCTCTGCACCCACCCCTCACATGTCTGTCCACTGCTGGGAGTCCTCTGCACCCACCCCTCACATGTCTGTCCACTGCTGGGAGTCCTCAGCACCCACCCCTCACATGTCTGTCCACTGCTGGGAGTGATATGCACCCACCACTCATATTGCAAGCCACTGCTGGGAGTCCTCTGCACCCACCCCTCACATGTCTGTCCACTGCTGGGAGTCTTCTGCACCCACCCCTCACATGTCTGTCCACTGCTGGTAGTGAAATGCACCCACACCTCATATTGCAGGGCACTGCTGGGAGTCCTCCGCAGCCAACCCAAACATGTCTGTCCACTGCTGGGAGTCCTCTGCACCCACCGCTCACATGTCTGTCCACTGCTGGGAGTCCTCTGCACCCATCCCTCACATGTCTGTCCACTGCTGGGAGTCCTGTGCACCCACCCCTCACATGTCTGTCCACTGCTGGGAGTCCTTTGCACCCACCCCTCACATGTCTGTCCACTGCTGGGAGTTCTCAGCACCCACCCCTCACATGTCTGTCCACTGCTGGGAGTGATATGCACCCACCACTCATATTGCAGGCCACTTCTGGGAGTCCTCTGCACCCACCCCTCACATGTCTGTCCACTGCTGGGAGTCCTCTGCACCCACCCCTCACATTTCTGTCCACTGCTGGGAGTCCTCTGCAGCCACCCCTCACATGTCTGTCCACTGCTGGGAGTCATCTGCACCCACCCCTCACATGTCTGTCCACTGCTGGGAGTACTCTGCACCCACCCCTCACATGTCAGTCCACTGCTGGGAGTGATATGCACCCACTACTCATATTGCAGGCCACTGCTGGGAGTCCTCTGCACCCACCCCTCACATGTCTGTCCACTGCTGGGAGTACTCTGCACCCACCACTCAAATGTCTGTCCACTGCTGGGAGTGATATGCACCCACCACTCATATAGCAGGCCACTGCTGGGAGTCCTCTGCAGCCACCCCTCACATGTCTGTCCACTGCTGGGAGTCCTCTGCAGCCACCCCTCACATGTCTGTCCACTGCTGGGAGTCCTCTGCACCCACCCCTCACATGTCTGTCCACTGCTGGTAGTGATATGCACCCACACCTCATATTGCAGGGCACTGCTGGGAGTCCTCTGCAGCCACCCCTCACATGTCTGTCCACTGCTGGGAGTCCTCTGCACCCACCCCTCACATGTGTGTCCACTGCTGGGAGTGATATGCACCCACCACTCATATTGCAGGCCACTGCTTGGAGTCCTCTGCACCCACCCCTCACATGTCTGTCCACTGCTGGGACTCCTCTGCACCCACCCCTCACATGTCTGTCCACTGCTGGGAGTCCTCTGCACCCACCCCTCACATGTCTGTCCACTGCCGGGAGTCCTCAGCACCCACCCCTCACATGTCTGTCCACTGCTGGGAGTGATATGCACCCACCACTCATATTGCAAGCCACTGCTGGGAGTCCTCTGCACCCACCCCTCACATGTCTGTCCACTGCTGGGAGTCCTCTGCACCCACCCCTCACATGTCTGTCCACTGCTGGTAGAGAAATGCACCCACACCTCATATTTCAGGGCACTGCTGGGAGTCCTCTGCAGCCACCCCTCACATGTCTGTCCACTGCTGGGAGTCATCTGCACCCACCCCTCACATGTCTGTCCACAGCTGGGAGTCCTCTGCACCCACCCTCACATGTCTGTCCACTGCTGGGAGTGATATGCACCCACCACTCATATTACAGGCCACTGCTGGGAGTCCTCTGCACCCACCCCTCACATGTCTGTCCACTGCTGGGAGTCCTCTGCACCCACCCCTCACATGTCTGTCCACTGCTGGGAGTCCTCTGCACCCACCCCTTACATGTCTGTCCACTGCTGGGAGTCCTCGGTACCCACCCCTTACATGTCTGTCCACTGCTGGGAGTGATATGCACCCACCACTCATATTGCAGGCCACTTCTGGGAGTCGTCTGCACCCACCCCTCACATGTCTGTTCACTGCTGGGAGTCCTCTGCAGCCACCCTTCACGTGTCTGTCCACTGCTGGGAGTCCTCTGCACCCACCCCTCACATGTCTGTTCACTGCTGGGAGTGATATGCACCCACCACTCATATTGCAGGCCACTGTTGGGAGTCCTCTGCACCCACCCCTCTCATGTCTTTCCACTGCTGGGAGTCCTCTGCACCCACCCCTCACATGTCTGTCCACTGTTGGGAGTCCTCAGCACCCACCCCTCACATGTCTGTCCACTGCTGGGAATGATATGCACCCACCACTCATATTGCAGGCCACTGCTGGGAGTCCTCTGCACCCACCCCTCACATGTCTGTCCACTGCTGGGAGTCCTCTGCAGCAACCCCTCACATGTCTGTCCACTGCTGGGAGTCATCTGCACCCACCCCTCCCATGTCTGTCCACTGCTGGGAGTCCTCTGCACCCACCCCTCACATGTCAGTCCACTGCTGGGAGTGATATGCACCCACCCCTTACATGTCTGTCCACTGCTGGGAGTCCTCTGCACCCACCCCTCATATGTCTGTCCACTGCTGGGAGTCCTCTGCACCCACCACTCGCATGTCTGTCCACTGCTGGGAGTGATATGCACCCACCCCTCATATTGCAGGACACTTCTGGGAGTCCTCTGCACCCACCCCTCACATGTCTGTCCACTGCTGGGAGTCCTCTGCACCCACCCCTCACATGTATGTCCACTGCTGGGAGTCCTCTGCAGCCACCCCTCACATGTCTGTCCACTGCTGGGAGTCCTCTGCACCCACCCCTCACATGTCTGTCCACTGCTGGGAGTGATATGCACCAACCACTCATATTGCAGGCCACTGCTGGGAGTCCTCTGCAGCCACCCCTCACATGTATGTCCACTGCTGGGAGTCCTCTGCAGCCACCCCTCACATGTCTGTCCACTGCTGGGAGTCCTCTGCACCCACCCCTCACATGTCTGTCCACTGCTGGTAGTGATATGCACCCACACCTCATATTTCAAGGCACTGCTGGGAGTCCTCTGCAGCCACCCCTCACATGTCTGTCCACAGCTGGGAGTCCTCTGCACCCACCCCTCACATGTCTGTCCACTGCTGGTAGTGATATGCACCCACACCTCATATTGCAGGGCACTGCTGGGAGTCCTCTGCACCCACCCCTCACATGTCTGTCTACTACTGGGACTCCTCTGCACCCACCCCTCACATGTCTGTCCACTGCTGGGAGTCCTCTGCACCCACCCCTCACATGTCTGTCCACTGCTGGGAGTCCTCAGCACCCACCCCTCACATGTCTGTCCACTGCTGGGAGTGATATGCACCCACCACTCATATTGCAAGCCACTGCTGGGAGTCCTCTGCACCCACCCCTCACATGTCTGTCCACTGCTGGGAGTCCTCTGCACCCACCCCTCACATGTCTGTCCACTGCTGGTAGTGAAATGCACCCACACCTCATATTTCAGGGCACTGCTGGGAGTCCTCTGCAGCCACCCCTCACATGTCTGTCCACTGCTGGGAGTCCTCTGCACCCACCCCTCACATGTCTGTCCACTGCTGAGAGTCCTCTGCACCCATCCCTCACATGTCTGTCCACTGCTGGGAGTGATATGCACCCACCCCTCATATTGCAGGCCACTGCTGGGAATCCTCTGCACGCACCCCTCACATGTCTGTCCACTGCTTGGAGTGATATGCACCAACCACTCATATTGCAGGCCACTGCTGGGAGTCCTCTGCAGCCACCCCTCACAGGTCTTTCCACTGCTGGGAGTCCTCTGCACCCACCCCTCACATGTCTGTCCACTGCTGAGAATCCTCTGCACCCACCCCTCATATGTCTGTCCACTGCTGGGAGTCCTCTGCACCCACCCCTCACATGTCTGTCCACTGCTGGGAGTGATATGCACCAACCACTCATATTGCAGGCCACTGCTGGGAGTCCTCTGCAGCCACCCCTCACATGTCTGTCCACTGCTGGGAGTCCGCTGCAGCCACCCCTCACATGTCTGTCCACTGCTGGGAGTCCTCTGCACCCACCCCTCACATGTCTGTCCACTGCTGGTAGTGATATGCACCCACACCTCATATTTCAGGGCACTGCTGGGAGTCCTCTGCAGCCACCCCTCACATGTCTGTCCACTGCTGGGAGTCCTCTGCACCCACCCCTCACATGTCTGTCCCCTGCTGGTAGTGATATGCACCCACACCTCATATTGCAGGGCACTGCTGGGAGTCCTCTGCAGCCACCCCTCACATGTCTGTCCACTGCTGGGAGTCCTCTGCACCCACCCCTCACATGTGTGTCCACTGCTGGGAGTGATATGCACCCACCACTCATATTGCACGCTACTGCTGGGAGTCCTCTGCGCCCACCCCTCACATGTCTGTCCACTGCTGGGACTCCTCTGCACCCACCCCTCACATGTCTGTCCACTGCTGGGAGTCCTCTGCACCCACCCCTCACATGCCTGTCCACTTCTGGGAGTCCTCAGCACCCACCCCTCACATGTCTGTCCACTGCTCGGAGTGATATGCACCCACCACTCATATTGCAAGCCACTGCTGGGAGTCCTCTGCACCCACCCCTCACATGTCTGTCCACTGCTGGGAGTCCCCTGCACCCACCCCTCACATGTCTGTCCACTGCTAGTAGTGAAATGCACCCACACCTCATATTGCAGGGCACTGCTGGGAGTCCTCTGCAGCCACCCCTCACATGTCTGTCAACTGCTGGGAGTCCTCTGCACCCACCCCTCACATGTCTGTCCACTGCTGGGAGTCCTCTGCACCCATCCCTCACATGTCTGTCCACTGCTGGGAGTCCTGTGCACCCACCCCTCACATGTCTGTCCACTTCTGTGAGTCCTCTGCACCCACCCCTCACATGTCTGTCCACTGCTGGGAGTTCTCAGCACCCACCCCTCACATGTCTGTCCACTGCTGGGAGTCCTGTGCACCCACCCCTTACATGTCTGTCCACTGCTGCAAGTCCTCTGCACCCACCCCTCACATGTCTGTCCACTGCTGGGAGTTCTCAGCACCCACCCCTCACATGTCTGTCCACTGCTCGGAGTGATATGCACCCACCACTCATATTGCAAGCCACTGCTGGGAGTCCTCTGCACCCACCCCTCACATGTCTGTCCACTGCTGGGAGTCCTCTGCACCCACCCCTCACATGTCTCTCCACTGCTAGTAGTGAAATGCACCCACACCTCATATTGCAGGGCACTGCTGGGAGTCCTCTGCAGCCACCCCTCACAAGTCTGTCAACTGCTGGGAGTCCTCTGCACCCACCCCTCACATGTCTGTCCACTGCTGGGAGTCCTCTGCACCCATCCCTCACATGTCTGTCCACTGCTGGGAGTCCTCTGCACCCACCCCTCACATGTCTGTTCACTGCTGGGAGTGATATGCATCCACCACTCATATTGCAGGCCACTGCTCGGAGTCCTCTGCACCCACCCCTCACATGTCTGTCCACTGCTGGGAGTCCTCTGCAGCCACCCCTCACATGTCTGTCCACTGCTGGGAGTCCTCTGCACCCACCCCTCACATGTCTGTCCACTGCTGGGAGTGATATGCACCAACCACTCATAATGCAGGCCACTGCTGGGAGTCCTCTGCAGCCACCCCTCACATGTCTGTCCACTGCTGGGAGTGATATGCACCCACCACTCATATTGCAGGGCACTGCAGGGAGTCCTCTGCACCCACCCCTCACATGTCTGTCCACTGCTGGTAGTGATAGGCACCCACACCTCATATTGCAGGGCACTGCTGGGAGTCCTCTGCAGCCACCCCTCACATGTATGTCCACTGTTGGGAGTCCTCTGCACCCACCCCTCACATGTCTGTCCACTGCTGGGAGTCCTCTGCACCCACCCCTCACATGTCTGTCCACTGCTGGGAGTGATATGCACCCACCACTCATATTGCAGGCTACTGCTGGGAGTCCTCTGCACCCACCCCTCACATGTCTGTCCACTGCTGGGAGTCCTCTGCACCCACCCCTCACATGTCTGTCCACTGCTGGGAGTCCTCTGCACCCACCCCTCACATGTCTGTCCACTGCTGGGAGTGATATGCACCCACCACTCATATTGCAGGCCACTGCTGGGAGTCCTCTGCACCCACCCCTCACATGTCTGTCCACTGCTGCGATTCCTCTGCAGCCACCCTTCACATGTCTGTCCACTGCTGGGAGTCATCTGCACCCACCCCTCACATGTCTGTTCACTGCTGGGAGTGATATGCACCCACCACTCACATGTCTGTCCACTGCTGGGAGTCCTTAGCACCCACCCCTCACATGTCTGTCAACTGCTGGGAGTCATCTGCACCCACCCCTCACATGTCTGTCCACTGCTGGGAGTCCTCTGCACCCACCACTCACATGTCTGTCCACTGCTGGGAGTGATATGCACCCACCCTTCATATTGCAGGCCACTGCTGGGAGTCCTCTGCACCCACCCCTCACATGTCTGTCCACTGCTGGGAGTCCTCTGCAGCCACCCCTCACATGTCTGTCCACTGCTGGGAGTCCCCTGCACCCACCCCTCACATGTCTGTCCACTGCTAGTAGTGAAATGCACCCACACCTCATATTGCAGGGCACTGCTGGGAGTCCTCTGCAGCCACCCCTCACATGTCTGTCAACTGCTGGGAGTCCTCTGCACCCACCCCTCACATGTCTGTCCACTGCTGGGAGTCCTCTGCACCCATCCCTCACATGTCTGTCCACTGCTGGGAGTCCTGTGCACCCACCCCTCACATGTCTGTCCACTTCTGTGAGTCCTCTGCACCCACCCCTCACATGTCTGTCCACTGCTGGGAGTTCTCAGCACCCACCCCTCACATGTCTGTCCACTGCTGGGAGTCCTGTGCACCCACCCCTTACATGTCTGTCCACTGCTGCAAGTCCTCTGCACCCACCCCTCACATGTCTGTCCACTGCTGGGAGTTCTCAGCACCCACCCCTCACATGTCTGTCCACTGCTCGGAGTGATATGCACCCACCACTCATATTGCAAGCCACTGCTGGGAGTCCTCTGCACCCACCCCTCACATGTCTGTCCACTGCTGGGAGTCCTCTGCACCCACCCCTCACATGTCTCTCCACTGCTAGTAGTGAAATGCACCCACACCTCATATTGCAGGGCACTGCTGGGAGTCCTCTGCAGCCACCCCTCACAAGTCTGTCAACTGCTGGGAGTCCTCTGCACCCACCCCTCACATGTCTGTCCACTGCTGGGAGTCCTCTGCACCCATCCCTCACATGTCTGTCCACTGCTGGGAGTCCTCTGCACCCACCCCTCACATGTCTGTTCACTGCTGGGAGTGATATGCATCCACCACTCATATTGCAGGCCACTGCTCGGAGTCCTCTGCACCCACCCCTCACATGTCTGTCCACTGCTGGGAGTCCTCTGCAGCCACCCCTCACATGTCTGTCCACTGCTGGGAGTCCTCTGCACCCACCCCTCACATGTCTGTCCACTGCTGGGAGTGATATGCACCAACCACTCATAATGCAGGCCACTGCTGGGAGTCCTCTGCAGCCACCCCTCACATGTCTGTCCACTGCTGGGAGTGATATGCACCCACCACTCATATTGCAGGGCACTGCAGGGAGTCCTCTGCACCCACCCCTCACATGTCTGTCCACTGCTGGTAGTGATAGGCACCCACACCTCATATTGCAGGGCACTGCTGGGAGTCCTCTGCAGCCACCCCTCACATGTCTGTCCACTGTTGGGAGTCCTCTGCACCCACCCCTCACATGTCTGTCCACTGCTGGGAGTCCTCTGCACCCACCCCTCACATGTCTGTCCACTGCTGGGAGTGATATGCACCCACCACTCATATTGCAGGCTACTGCTGGGAGTCCTCTGCACCCACCCCTCACATGTCTGTCCACTGCTGGGAGTCCTCTGCACCCACCCCTCACATGTCTGTCCACTGCTGGGAGTCCTCTGCACCCACCCCTCACATGTCTGTCCACTGCTGGGAGTGATATGCACCCACCACTCATATTGCAGGCCACTGCTGGGAGTCCTCTGCACCCACCCCTCACATGTCTGTCCACTGCTGCGATTCCTCTGCAGCCACCCTTCACATGTCTGTCCACTGCTGGGAGTCATCTGCACCCACCCCTCACATGTCTGTTCACTGCTGGGAGTGATATGCACCCACCACTCACATGTCTGTCCACTGCTGGGAGTCCTTAGCACCCACCCCTCACATGTCTGTCCACTGCTGGGAGTCATCTGCACCCACCCCTCACATGTCTGTCCACTGCTGGGAGTCCTCTGCACCCACCACTCACATGTCTGTCCACTGCTGGGAGTGATATGCACCCACCCTTCATATTGCAGGCCACTGCTGGGAGTCCTCTGCACCCACCCCTCACATGTCTGTCCACTGCTGGGAGTCCTCTGCAGCCACCCCTCACATGTCTGTCCACTGCTTGGAGTCCTCTGCACCCACCCCTCACATATCTGTCCACTGCTGGAAGTGATATGCACCCACCACTCATATTGCAGGCCACTGCTGGGAGTCCTCTGCAGCCACCCCTCACATGTCTGTCCACTGCTGGGAGTCCTCTGCAGCCACCCCTCACATGTCTGTCCACTGCTGGGAGTCCTCTGCACCCACCCCTCACATATCTGTCCACTGCTGGTAGTGATATGCACCCACACCTCATGTTTCAGGGCACTGCTGCGAGTCCTCTGCAGCCACCCCTCACATTTCTGTCCACTACTGGGAGTCCTCTGCACCCACCCCTCACCTGTCTGTCCACTGCTGGTAGTGATATGCACCCACACCTCATATTGCAGTGCACTGCTGGGAGTCCTCTGCAGCCACCGCTCACATGTCTGTCCACTGCTGGGAGTCCTCTGCACCCACCCCTCACATGAGTGTCCACTGCTGGGAGTGATATGCACCCACCACTCATATTGCAGGCCACTGCTGGGAGTCCTCTGCACCCACCCCTCACATGTCTATCCACTGCTGGGACTCCTCTGCACCCACCACTCACATGTCTGTCCACTGCTGGGAGTCCTCTGCACCCACCCCTCACATGTCTGTCCACTGCTGGGAGTCCTCAGCACCCACCCCTCACATGTCTGTCCACTGCTGGGAGTGATATGCACCCACCACTCATATTGCAAGCCACTGCTGGGAGTCCTCTGCACCCACCCCTCACATGTCTTTCCACTGCTGGGAGTCCTCTGCACCCACCCCTCACATGTCTGTCCACTGCTGAGAATCCTCTGCACCCACCCCTCATATGTCTGTCCACTGCTGGGAGTCCTCTGCACCCACCACTCACATGTCTATCCACTGCTGGGAGTGATATGCACCCACCCCTCATATTGCAGGCCACTGCTGGGAGTCCTCTGCACCCACCCCTCACATGTCTGTCCACTGCTGGGAGTCCTCTGCAGCCACCTCTCACATGTCTGTCCACTGCTGGGAGTCCTCTGCACCCACCCCTCACATGTCTGTCCACTGCTGGGAGTGATATGCACCCACCACTCATATTGCACGCTACTGCTGGGAGTCCTCTGCGCCCACCCCTCACATGTCTGTCCACTGCTGGGACTCCTCTGCACCCACCCCTCACATGTCTGTCCACTGCTGGGAGTCCTCTGCACCCACCCCTCACATGCCTGTCCACTTCTGGGAGTCCTCAGCACCCACCCCTCACATGTCTGTCCACTGCTCGGAGTGATATGCACCCACCACTCATATTGCAAGCCACTGCTGGGAGTCCTCTGCACCCACCCCTCACATGTCTGTCCACTGCTGGGAGTCCCCTGCACCCACCCCTCACATGTCTGTCCACTGCTAGTAGTGAAATGCACCCACACCTCATATTGCAAGGCACTGCTGGGAGTCCTCTGCAGCCACCCCTCACATGTCTGTCAACTGCTGGGAGTCCTCTGCACCCACCCCTCACATGTCTGTCCACTGCTGGGAGTCCTCTGCACCCATCCCTCACATGTCTGTCCACTGCTGGGAGTCCTGTGCACCCACCCCTCACATGTCTGTCCACTTCTGTGAGTCCTCTGCACCCACCCCTCACATGTCTGTCCACTGCTGGGAGTTCTCAGCACCCACCCCTCACATGTCTGTCCACTGCTGGGAGTCCTGTGCACCCACCCCTTACATGTCTGTCCACTGCTGCAAGTCCTCTGCACCCACCCCTCACATGTCTGTCCACTGCTGGGAGTTCTCAGCACCCACCCCTCACATGTCTGTCCACTGCTCGGAGTGATATGCACCCACCACTCATATTGCAAGCCAATGCTGGGAGTCCTCTGCACCCACCCCTCACATGTCTGTCCACTGCTGGGAGTCCTCTGCACCCACCCCTCACATGTCTCTCCACTGCTAGTAGTGAAATGCACCCACACCTCATATTGCAGGGCACTGCTGGGAGTCCTCTGCAGCCACCCCTCACAAGTCTGTCAACTGCTGGGAGTCCTCTGCACCCACCCCTCACATGTCTGTCCACTGCTGGGAGTCCTCTGCACCCATCCCTCACATGTCTGTCCACTGCTGGGAGTCCTCTGCACCCACCCCTCACATGTCTGTTCACTGCTGGGAGTGATATGCATCCACCACTCATATTGCAGGCCACTGCTCGGAGTCCTCTGCACCCACCCCTCACATGTCTGTCCACTGCTGGGAGTCCTCTGCAGCCACCCCTCACATGTCTGTCCACTGCTGGGAGTCCTCTGCACCCACCCCTCACATGTCTGTCCACTGCTGGGAGTGATATGCACCAACCACTCATAATGCAGGCCACTGCTGGGAGTCCTCTGCAGCCACCCCTCACATGTCTGTCCACTGCTGGGAGTGATATGCACCCACCACTCATATTGCAGGCCACTGCAGGGAGTCCTCTGCACCCACCCCTCACATGTCTGTCCACTGCTGGTAGTGATAGGCACCCACACCTCATATTGCAGGGCACTGCTGGGAATCCTCTGCAGCCACCCCTCACATGTCTGTCCACTGTTGGGAGTCCTCTGCACCCACCCCTCACATGTCTGTCCACTGCTGGGAGTCCTCTGCACCCACCCCTCACATGTCTGTCCACTGCTGGGAGTGATATGCACCCACCACTCATATTGCAGGCTACTGCTGGGAGTCCTCTGCACCCACCCCTCACATGTCTGTCCACTGCTGGGAGTCCTCTGCACCCACCCCTCACATGTCTGTCCACTGCTGGGAGTCCTCTGCACCCACCCCTCACATGTCTGTCCACTGCTGGGAGTGATATGCACCCACCACTCATATTGCAGGCCACTGCTGGGAGTCCTCTGCACCCACCCCTCACATGTCTGTCCACTGCTGCGATTCCTCTGCAGCCACCCTTCACATGTCTGTCCACTGCTGGGAGTCATCTGCACCCACCCCTCACATGTCTGTTCACTGCTGGGAGTGATATGCACCCACCACTCACATGTCTGTCCACTGCTGGGAGTCCTTAGCACCCACCCCTCACATGTCTGTCCACTGCTGGGAGTCATCTGCACCCACCCCTCACATGTCTGTCCACTGCTGGGAGTCCTCTGCACCCACCCCTCACATGTCTTTCCACTGCTGGGAGTCCTCTGCACCCACCCCTCACATGTCTGTCCACTGCTGAGAATCCTCTGCACCCACCCCTCATATGTCTGTCCACTGCTGGGAGTCCTCTGCACCCACCACTCACATGTCTATCCACTGCTGGGAGTGATATGCACCCACCCCTCATATTGCAGGCCACTGCTGGGAGTCCTCTGCACCCACCCCTCACATGTCTGTCCACTGCTGGGAGTCCTCTGCAGCCACCTCTCACATGTCTGTCCACTGCTGGGAGTCCTCTGCACCCACCCCTCACATGTCTGTCCACTGCTGGGAGTTATATGCACCAACCACTCATATTGCAGGCCACTGCTGGGAGTCCTCTGCACCCACCCCTCACATGTCTGTCCACTGCTGGTAGTGATATGCACCCACACCTCATATTGCAGGGCACTGCTGGGAGTCCTCTGCAGCCACCCCTCACATGTCTGTCCACTGCTGGGAGTCCTCTGCACCCACCCCTCACATGTGTGTCCACTGCTGGGAGTGATATGCACCCACCACTCATATTGCACGCCACTGCTGGGAGTCCTCTGCGCCCACCCCTCACATGTCTGTCCACTGCTGGGACTCCTCTGCACCCACCCTTCACATGTCTGTCCACTGCTGGGAGTCCTCTGCACCCACCCCTCACATGTCTGTCCACTGCTGGGAGTCCTCAGCACCCACCCCTCACATGTCTGTCCACTGCTCGGAGTGATATGCACCCACCACTCATATTGCAAGCCACTGCTGGGAGTCCTCTGCACCCACCCCTCACATGTCTGTCCACTGCTGGGAGTCCTCTGCACCCACCCCTCACATGTCTGTCCACTGCTAGTAGTGAAATGCACCCACACCTCATATTGCAGGGCACTGCTGGGAGTCCTCTGCAGCCACCCCTCACATGTCTGTCAACTGCTGGGAGTCCTCTGCACCCACCCCTCACATGTCTGTCCACCGCTGGGAGTCCTCTGCACCCATCCCTCACATGTCTGTCCACTGCTGGGAGTCCTGTGCACCCACCCCTCACATGTCTGTCCACTGCTGCGAGTCCTCTGCACCCACCCCTCACATGTCTGTCCACTGCTGGGAGTTCTCAGCACCCACCCCTCACATGTCTGTCCACTGCTGGGAGTCCTGTGCACCCACCCCTCACATGTCTGTCCACTGCTGCAAGTCCTCTGCACCCACCCCTCACATGTCTGTCCACTGCTGGGAGTTCTCAGCACCCACCCCTCACATGTCTGTCCACTGCTCGGAGTGATATGCACCCACCACTCATATTGCAAGCCACTGCTGGGGGTCCTGTGCACCCACCCCTCACATGTCTGTCCACTGCTGGGAGTCCTCTGCACCCACCCCTCACATGTCTGTCCACTGCTAGTAGTGAAATGCACCCACACCTCATATTGCAGGGCACTGCTGGGAGTCCTCTGCAGCCACCCCTCACATGTCTGTCAACTGCTGGGAGTCCTCTGCACCCACCCCTCACATGTCTGTCCACTGCTGGGAGTCCTCTGCACCCATCCCTCACATGTCTGTCCACTGCTGGAAGTCCTGTGCACCCACCCCTCACATGTCTGTCCACTGCTGCGAGTCCTCTGCACCCACCCCTCACATGTCTGTCCACTGCTGGGAGTCCTCTGCACCCACCCCTCACATGTCTGTCCACTGCTGGGAGTCCTCTGCACCCATCCCTCACATGTCTGTCCACTGCTGGGAGTCCTGTGCACCCACCCCTCACATGTCTGTCCACTGCTGCGAGTCCTGTGCACCCACCCCTCACATGTCTGTCCACTGCTGGGAGTCCTCTGCACCCACCCCTCACATGTCTGTTCACTGCTGGGAGTGATATGCATCCACCACTCATATTGCAGGCCACTGCTCGGAGTCCTCTGCACCCACCCCTCACATGTCTGTCCACTGCTGGGAGTCCTCTGCAGCCACCCCTCACATGTCTGTCCACTGCTGGGAGTCCTCTGCACCCACCCCTCACATGTCTGTCCACTGCTGGGAGTGATAGGCACCCACCACTCATATTGCAGGCCACTGCAGGGAGTCCTCTGCAGCCACCCCTCACATGTCTGTCCACTGCTGGTAGTGATAGGCACCCACACCTCATATTGCAGGGCACTGCTGGGAGTCCTCTGCAGCCACCCCTCACATGTCTGTCCACTGCTGGGAGTCCTCTGCACCCACCCCTCACATGTCTGTCCACTGCTGGGAGTCCTCTGCACCCACCCCTCACATGTCTGTCCACTGCTGGGAGTGATATGCACCCACCACTCATATTGCAGGCTACTGCTGGGAGTCCTCTGCACCCACCCCTCACATGTCTGTCCACTGCTGGGAGTCCTCTGCACCCACCCCTCACATGTCTGTCCACTGCTGGGAGTGATATGCACCAACCACTCATATTGCAGGCCACTGCTGGGAGTCCTCTGCAGCCACCCCTCACATGTCTGTCCACTGCTGGGAGTCCTCTGCAGCCACCCCTCACATGTCTGTCCACTGCTGGGAGTCCTCTGCACCCACCCCTCACATGTCTGTCCACTGCTGGTAGTGATATGCACCCACACCTCATATTTCAGGGCACTGCTGGGAGTCCTCTGCAGCCACCCCTCACATGTCTGTCCACTGCTGGGAGTCCTCTGCACCCACCCCTCACATGTCTGTCCACTGCTGGTAGTGATATGCACCCACACCTCATATTGCAGGGCACTGCTGGGAGTCCTCTGCACCCACCCCTCACATGTCTGTCTACTACTGGGACTCCTCTGCACCCACCCCTCACATGTCTGTCCACTGCTGGGAGTCCTCTGCACCCACCCCTCACATGTCTGTCCACTGCTGGGAGTCCTCAGCACCCACCCCTCACATGTCTGTCCACTGCTGGGAGTGATATGCACCCACCACTCATATTGCAAGCCACTGCTGGGAGTCCTCTGCACCCACCCCTCACATGTCAGTCCACTGCTGGGAGTCCTCTGCACCCACCCCTCACATGTCTGTCCACTGCTGGTAGTGAAATGCACCCACACCTCATATTTCAGGGCACTGCTGGGAGTCCTCTGCAGCCACCCCTCACATGTCTGTCCACTGCTGGGAGTCCTCTGCACCCAGCCCTCACATGTCTGTCCACTGCTGAGAGTCCTCTGCACCCATCCCTCACATGTCTGTCCACTGCTGGGAATGATATGCACCCACCCCTCATATTGCAGGCCACTGCTGGGAATCCTCTGCACGCACCCCTCACATGTCTGTCCACTGCTGGGAGTGATATGCACCAACCACTCATATTGCAGGCCACTGCTGGGAGTCCTCTGCAGCCACCCCTCACATGTCTGTCCACTGCTGGGAGTCCGCTGCAGCCACCCCTCACATGTCTGTCCACTGCTGGGAGTCCTCTGCACCCACCCCTCACATGACTGTCCACTGCTGGTAGTGATATGCACCCACACCTCATATTTCAGGGCACTGCTGGGAGTCCTCTGCAGCCACCCCTCACATGTCTGTCCACTGCTGGGAGTCCTCTGCACCCACCCCTCACATGTCTGTCCACTGCTGGTAGTGATATGCACCCACACCTCATATTGCAGGGCACTGCTGGGAGTCCTCTGCAGCCACCCCTCACATGTCTGTCCACTGCTGGGAGTCCTCTGCACCCACCCCTCACATGTGTGTCCACTGCTGGGAGTGATATGCACCCACCACTCATATTGCACGCTACTGCTGGGAGTCCTCTGCGCCCACCCCTCACATGTCTGTCCACTGCTGGGACTCCTCTGCACCCACCCCTCACATGTCTGTCCACTGCTGGGAGTCCTCTGCACCCACCCCTCACATGTCTGTCCACTGCTGGGAGTCCTCAGCACCCACCCCTCACATGTCTGTCCACTGCTCGGAGTGATATGCACCCACCACTCATATTGCAAGCCACTGCTGGGAGTCCTCTGCACCCACCCCTCACATGTCTGTCCACTGCTGGTTGTCCCCTGCACCCACCCCTCACATGTCTGTCCACTGCTAGTAGTGAAATGCACCCACACCTCATATTGCAGGGCACTGCTGGGAGTCCTCTGCAGCCACCCCTCACATGTCTGTCAACTGCTGGGAGTCCTCTGCACCCACCCCTCACATGTCTGTCCACTGCTGGGAGTCCTCTGCACCCATCCCTCACATGTCTGTCCACTGCTGGGAGTCCTGTGCACCCACCCCTCACATGTCTGTCCACTTCTGCGAGTCCTCTGCACCCACCCCTCACATGTCTGTCCACTGCTCCGAGTTCTCAGCACCCACCCCTCACATGTCTGTCCACTGCTGGGAGTCCTGTGCACCCACCCCTTACATGTCTGTCCACTGCTGCAAGTCCTCTGCACCCACCCCTCACATGTCTGTCCACTGCTGGGAGTTCTCAGCACCCACCCCTCACATGTCTGTCCACTGCTCGGAGTGATATGCACCCACCACTCATATTGCAAGCCACTGCTGGGAGTCCTCTGCACCCACCCCTCACATGTCTGTCCACTGCTGGGAGTCCTCTGCACCCACCCCTCACATGTCTGTCCACTGCTAGTAGTGAAATGCACCCACACCTCATATTGCAGGGCACTGCTGGGAGTCCTCTGCAGCCACCCCTCACATGTCTGTCAACTGCTGGGAGTCCTCTGCACCCACCCCTCACATGTCTGTCCACTGCTGGGAGTCCTCTGTACCCATCCCTCACATGTCTGTCCACTGCTGGGAGTCCTGTGCACCCACCCCTCACATGTCTGTCCACTGCTGCGAGTCCTCTGCACCCACCCCTCACATGTCTGTCCACTGCTGGGAGTCCTCTGCACCCACCCCTCACATGTCTGTCCACTGCTGGGAGTCTTCTGCAGCCACCCTTCACGTGTCTGTCCACTGCTGGGAGTCCTCTGCACCCACCCCTCACATGTCTGTTCACTGCTGGGAGTGATATGCATCCACCACTCATATTGCAGGCCACTGCTCGGAGTCCTCTGCACCCACCCCTCACATGTCTGTCCACTGCTGGGAGTCCTCTGCAGCCACCCCTCACATGTCTGTCCACTGCTGGGAGTCCTCTGCACCCACCCCTCACATGTCTGTCCACTGCTGGGAGTGATATGCACCAACCACTCATAATGCAGGCCACTGCTGGGAGTCCTCTGCAGCCACCCCTCACATGTCTGTCCACTGCTGGGAGTGATATGCACCCACCACTCATATTGCAGGCCACTGCAGGGAGTCCTCTGCACCCACCCCTCACATGTCTGTCCACTGCTGGTAGTGATAGGCACCCACACCTCATATTGCAGGGCACTGCTGGGAGTCCTCTGCAGCCACCCCTCACATGTCTGTCCACTGTTGGGAGTCCTCTGCACCCACCCCTCACATGTCTGTCCACTGCTGGGAGTCCTCTGCACCCACCCCTCACATGTCTGTCCACTGCTGGGAGTGATATGCACCCACCACTCATATTGCAGGCTACTGCTGGGAGTCCTCTGCACCCACCCCTCACATGTCTGTCCACTGCTGGGAGTCCTCTGCACCCACCCCTCACATGTCTGTCCACTGCTGGGAGTGATATGCACCCACCACTCATATTGCAGGCCACTGCTGGGAGTCCTCTGCACCCACCCCTCACATGTCTGCCCACTGCTGCGAGTCCTCTGCAGCCACCCTTCACATGTCTGTCCACTGCTGGGAGTCATCTGCACCCACCCCTCACATGTCTGTTCAGTGCTGGGAGTGATATGCACCCACCACTCACATGTCTGTCCACTGCTGGGAGTCCTCAGCACCCACCCCTCACATGTCTGTCCACTGCTGGGAGTCATCTGAACCCACCCCTCACATGTCTGTCCACTGCTGGGAGTCCTCTGCACCCACCCCTCACATGTCAGTCCACTGCTGGGAGTGATATGCACCCACCCCTCACATGTCTGTCCACTGCTGGGAGTCCTCTGCACCCACCCCTCATATGGCTGTCCACTGCTGGGAGTCCTCTGCACCCACCACTCACATGTCTGTCCACTGCTGGGAGTGATATGCACCCACCCTTCATATTGCAGGCCACTGCTGGGAGTCCTCTGCACCCACCCCTCACATGTCTGTCCACTGCTGGGAGTCCTCTGCAGCCACCCCTCACATGTCTGTCCACTGCTTGGAGTCCTCTGCACCCACCCCTCACATATCTGTCCACTGCTGGAAGTGATATGCACCCACCACTCATATTGCAGGCCACTGCTGGGAGTCCTCTGCAGCCACCCCTCACATGGCTGTCCACTGCTGGGAGTCCTCTGCAGCCACCCCTCACATGTCTGTCCACTGCTGGGAGTCCTCTGCACCCACCCCTCACATGTCTGTCCACTGCTGGTAGTGATATGCACCCACACCTCATGTTTCAGGGCACTGCTGGGAGTCCTCTGCAGCCACCCCTCACATGTCTGTCCACTGCTGGGAGTCCTCTGCACCCACCCCTCATCTGTCTGTCCACTGCTGGTAGTGATATGCACCCACACCTCATATTGCAGGGCACTGCTGGGAGTCCTCTGCAGCCACCCCTCACATGTCTGTCCACTGCTGGGAGTCCTCTGCACCCACCCCTCACATGAGTGTCCACTGCTGGGAGTGATATGCACCCACCACTCATATTGCAGGCCACTGCTGGGAGTCCTCTGCACCCACCCCTCACATGTCTATCCACTGCTGGGACTCCTCTGCACCCACCCCTCACATGGCTGTCCACTGCTGGGAGTCCTCTGCACCCACCCCTCACATGTCTGTCCACTGCTGGGAGTCCTCAGCACCCACCCCTCACATGTCTGTCCACTGCTGGGAGTGATATGCACCCACCACTCATATTGCAAGCCACTGCTGGGAGTCCTCTGCACCCACCCCTCACATGTCTTTCCACTGCTGGGAGTCCTCTGCACCCACCCCTCACATGTCTGTCCACTGCTGAGAATCCTCTGCACCCACCCCTCATATATCTGTCCACTGCTGGGAGTCCTCGGCACCCACCACTCACATGTCTATCCACTGCTGGGAGTGATATGCACCCACCCCTCATATTGCAGGCCACTGCTGGGAGTCCTCTGCACCCACCCCTCACATGTCTGTCCACTGCTGGGAGTCCTCTGCAGCCACCCCTCACATGTCTGTCCACTGCTGGGAGTCCTCTGCACCCACCCCTCACATGTCTGTCCACTGCTGGGAGTGATATGCACCAACCACTCATATTGCAGCCACTGCTGGGAGTCCTCTGCAGCCACCCCTCACATGTCTGTCCACTGCTGGGAGTCCTCTGCACCCACCCCTCACATGTCTGTCCACTGCTGGTAGTGATATGCACCCACACCTCATATTGCAGGGCATTGCTGGGAGTCCTCTGCAGCCACCCCTCACATGTCTGTCCACTGCTGGGAGTCCTCTGCACCCACCTCTCACATGTGTGTCCACTGCTGGGAGTGATATGCACCCACCACTCATATTGCAGGCCACTGCTGGGAGTCCTCTGCACCCACCCCTCACATGTCTGTCCACTGCTGGGACTCCTCTGCACCCACCCCTCACATGTCTGTCCACTGCTGGGAGTCCTCTGCACCCACCCCTCACATGTCTGTCCACTGCTGGGAGTCCTCTGCACCCACCCCTCACATGTCTGTCCACTGCTGGGAGTGATATGCACCAACCACTCATATTGCAGGCCACTGCTGGGAGTCCTCTGCACCCACCCCTCACATGTCTGTCCACTGCTGGTAGTGATATGCACCCACACCTCATATTGCAGGGCACTGCTGGGAGTCCTCTGCAGCCACCCCTCACATGTCTGTCCACTGCTGGGAGTCCTCTGCACCCACCCCTCACATGTGTGTCCACTGCTGGGAGTGATATGCACCCACCACTCATATTGCACGCCACTGCTGGGAGTCCTCTGCGCCCACCCCTCACATGTCTGTCCACTGCTGGGACTCCTCTGCACCCACCCTTCACATGTCTGTCCGCTGCTGGGAGTCCTCTGCACCCACCCCTCACATGTCTGTCCACTGCTGGGAGTCCTCAGCACCCACCCCTCACATGTCTGTCCACTGCTCGGAGTGATATGCACCCACCACTCATATTGCAAGCCACTGCTGGGAGTCCTCTGCACCCACCCCTCACATGTCTGTCCACTGCTGGGAGTCCTCTGCACCCACCCCTCACATGTCTGTCCACTGCTAGTAGTGAAATGCACCCACACCTCATATTGCAGGGCACTGCTGGGAGTCCTCTGCAGCCACCCCTCACATGTCTGTCAACTGCTGGGAGTCCTCTGCACCCACCCCTCACATGTCTGTCCACTGCTGGGAGTCCTCTGCACCCATCCCTCACATGTCTGTCCACTGCTGGGAGTCCTGTGCACCCACCCCTCACATGTCTGTCCACTGCTGCGAGTCCTCTGCACCCACCCCTCACATGTCTGTCCACTGCTGGGAGTTCTCAGCACCCACCCCTCACATGTCTGTCCACTGCTCAGAGTGATATGCACCCACCACTCATATTGCAAGCCACTGCTGGGGGTCCTCTGCACCCACCCCTCACATGACTGTCCACTGCTGGGAGTCCTCTGCACCCACCCCTCACATGTCTGTCCACTGCTAGTAGTGAAATGCACCCACACCTCATATTGCAGGGCACTGCTGGGAGTCCTCTGCAGCCACCCCTCACATGTCTGTCAACTGCTGGGAGTCCTCTGCACCCACCCCTCACATGTCTGTCCACTGCTGGGAGTCCTCTGCACCCATCCCTCACATGTCTGTCCACTGCTGGGAGTCCTGTGCACCCACCCCTCACATGTCTGTCCACTGCTGCGAGTCCTCTGCACCCACCCCTCACATGTCTGTCCACTGCTGGGAGTCCTCTGCACCCACCACTCACATGTCTGTCCACTGCTGGGAGTGATATGCACCCACCCTTCATATTGCAGGCCACTGCTGGGAGTCCTCTGCACCCACCCCTCACATGTCTGTCCACTGCTGGGAGTCCTCTGCAGCCACCCCTCACATGTCTGTCCACTGCTTGGAGTCCTCTGCACCCACCCCTCACATATCTGTCCACTGCTGGAAGTGATATGCACCCACCACTCATATTGCAGGCCACTGCTGGGAGTCCTCTGCAGCCACCCCTCACATGTCTGTCCACTGCTGGGAGTCCTCTGCAGCCACCCCTCACATGTCTGTCCACTGCTGGGAGTGATATGCACCCGCCCCTCATATGTCTGTCCACTGCTGGGAGTCCTCTGCACCCACCACTCACATGTCTGTCCTCTGCTGGGAGTGATATGCACCCACCCCTCATATTGCAGGCCACTGCTGGCAGTCCTCTGCACCCACCCCTCACATGTCTGTCCACTGCTGGGAGTCCTCTGCAGCCACCCCTCACATGTCTGTCCACTGCTGGGAGTCCTCTGCACCCACCCCTCACATGTCTGTCCACTGCTGGGAGTGATATGCACCAACCACTCATATTGCAGGCCACTGCTGGGAATCCTCTGCACCCACCCCTCACATGTCTGTCCACTGCTGGTAGTGATATGCACCCACACCTCATATTTCAGGGCACTGCTGGGAGTCCTCTGCAGCCACCCCTCACATGTCTGTCCACTGCTGGGAGTCCTCTGCACCCACCCCTCACATGTGTGTCCACTGCTGGGAGTGATATGCACCCACCACTCATATTGCAGGCCACTGCTGGGAGTCCTCTGCACCCACCCCTCACATGTCTGTCCACTGCTGGGAGTCCTCTGCACCCACCCCTCACATGTCTGTCCACTGCTGGGAGTCCTCTGCACCCACCACTCACATGTCTGTCCACTGCTGGGAGTCCTCAGCACCCACCCCTCACATGTCTGTCCACTGCTGGGAGTGATATGCACCCACCACTCATATTGCACGCCACTGCTGGGAGTCCTCTGCACCCACCCCTCACATGTCTGTCCACTGCTGGGAGTCCTCTGCACCCACCCCTCACATGTCTGTCCACTGCTGGGAGCCATCTGCACCCACCCCTCACATGTCTGTCCACTGCTGGGAGTCCTCTGCACCCACCCCTCACATGTCAGTCCACTGATGGGAGTGATATGCACCCACCCCTTACATGTCTGTCCACTGCTGGGAGTCCTCTGCACCCACCCCTCATATGTCTGTCCACTGCTGGGAGTCCTCTGCACCCACCACTCGCATGTCTTTCCACTGCTGGGAGTCCTCTGCACCCACCCCTAACGTCTGTCCACTGCTGGGAGTTCTCTGCACCCACCCCTCACATGTCTGTCCACTGCTGGGAGTCCTCTGCACCCACCCCTCACATGTCTGTCCACTGCTGGGAGTGATATGCACCCACCACTCATATTGCAGGCCACTGCTGGGAGTCCTCTGCACCCACCCCTCACATGTCTGTCCACTGCTGGGAGTCCTCAGCACCCACCCCTCACATGTCTGTCCACTGCTGGGAGTGATATGCACCCACCACTCATATTGCAAGCCACTGCTGGGAGTCCTCTGCACCCACCCCTCACATGTCTTTCCACTGCTGGGAGTCCTCTGCACCCACCCCTCACATGTCTGTCATCTGCTGAGAATCCTCTGCACCCACCCCTCATATGTCTGTCCACTGCTGGGAGTCCTCTGCACCCACCCCTCACATGTCTGTCCACTGCTGAGAGTCCTCTGCACCCATCCCTCACATGTCTGTCCACTGCTGGGAGTGATATGCACCCACCCCTCATATTGCAGGCCACTGCTGGGAATCCTCTGCACGCACCCCTCACATGTCTGTCCACTGCTGGGAGTGATATGCACCAACCACTCATATTGCAGGCCACTGCTGGGAGTCCTCTGCAGCCACCCCTCACATGTCTGTCCACTGCTGGGAGTCCGCTGCAGCCACCCCTCACATGTCTGTCCACTGCTGGGAGTCCTCTGCACCCACCCCTCACATGTCTGTCCACTGCTGGGAGTCCTCTGCACCCACCCTCACATGTCTGTCCACTGCTGGGAGTCCTCTGCACCCACCCCTTACATGTCTGTCCACTGCTGGGAGTCCTCGGTACCCACCCCTCACATGTCTGTCCACTGCTGGGAGTGATATGCACCCACCACTCATATTGCAGGCCACTTCTGGGAGTCCTCTGCACCCACCCCTCACATGTCTGTCCACTGCTGGGAGTCCTCTGCAGCCACCCTTCACGTGTCTGTCCACTGCTGGGAGTCCTCTGCACCCACCCCTCACATGTCTGTTCACGGTTGGGAGTTATATGCACCCACCACTCATATTGCAGGCCACTGCTGGGAGTCCTCTGCACCCACCCCTCACATGTCTTTCCACTGCTGGGAGTCCTCTGCACCCACCCCTCACGTCTGTCCACTGCTGGGAGTTCTCTGCACCCACCCCTCACATGTCTGTCCACTGCTGGGAGTCCTCAGCACCCACCCCTCACATGTGTGTCCACTGCTGGGAATGATATGCACCCACCACTCATATTGCAGGCCACTGCTGGGAGTCCTCTGCACCCACCCCTCACATGTCTGTCCACTGCTGGGAGTCCTCTGCAGAAACCCCTCACATGTCTGTCCACTGCTGGGAGCCATCTGCACCCACCCCTCACATGTCTGTCCACTGCTGGGAGTCCTCTGCACCCACCCCTCACATGTCAGTCCACTGCTGGGAGTGATATGCACCCACCCCTTACATGTCTGTCCACTGCTGGGAGTCCTCTGCACCCACCCCTCATATATCTGTCCACTGCTGGGAGTCCTCTGCACCCACCACTCGCATGTCTGTCCACTGCTGGGAGTGATATGCACCCACCCCTCATATTGCAGGCCACTGCTGGGAGTCCTCTGCACCCACCCCTCACATGTCTGTCCACTGCTGGGAGTCCTCTGCATCCACCCCTCACATGTCTGTCCACTGATGGGAGTCCTCTGCACCCACCCCTCACATGTCTGTCCACTGCTGGTAGTGATATACACCCACACCTCATGTTTCAGGGCACTGCTGGGAGTCCTCTGCAGCCACCCCTCACATGTCTGTCCACTGCTGGGAGTCCTCTGCACCCACCCCTCACCTGTCTGTCCACTGCTGGTAGTGATATGCACCCACACCTCATATTGCAGGGCACTGCTGGGAGTCCTCTGCAGCCACCCCTCACATGTCTGTCCACTGCTGGGAGTCCTCTGCACCCACCCCTCACATGTCTGTCCACTGCTGGGAGTCCTCTGCACCCACCCCTCACATGTCTGTCCACTGCTGGGAGTCCTCTGCAACCACCCCTCACATGTCTGTCCACTGCTGCAAGTCCTCTGCACCCACCCCTCACATGTCTGTCCACTGCTGCGAGTCCTCTGCACCCACCCCTCACATGTCTGTCCACTGCTGGGAGTTCTCAGCACCCACCCCTCACATGTTTGTCCACTGCTGGGAGTCCTGTGCACCCACCCCTCACATGTCTGTCCACTGCTGCAAGTCCTCTGCACCCACCCCTCACATGTCTGTCCACTGCTGGGAGTTCTCAGCACCCACCCCTCACATGTCTGTCCACTGCTCAGAGTGATATGCACCCACCACTCATATTGCAAGCCACTGCTGGTGGTCCTCTGCACCCACCCCTCACATGTCTGTCCACTGCTGGGAGTCCTCTGCACCCACCCCTCACATGTCTGTCCACTGCTGGTAGTGATAGGCACCCACACCTCATATTGCAGGGCACTGCTGGGAGTCCTCTGCAGCCACCCCTCACATGTCTGTCCACTGTTGGGAGTCCTCTGCACCCACCCCTCACATGTCTGTCCACTGCTGGGAGTCCTCTGCACCCACGCCTCACATGTCTGTCCACTGCTGGGAGTGATATGCACCCACCACTCATATTGCAGGCTACTGCTGGGAGTCCTCTGCACCCACCCCTCACATGTCTGTCCACTGCTGGGAGTCCTCTGCACCCACCCCTCACATGTCTGTCCACTGCTGGGAGTCCTCTGCACCCACCCCTCACAGGTCTGTCCACTGCTGGGAGTGATATGCACCCACCACTCATATTGCAGGCCACTGCTGGGAGTCCTCTGCACCCACCCCTCACATGTCTGTCCACTGCTGCGAGTCCTCTGCAGCCACCCTTCACATGTCTGTCCACTGCTGGGAGTCATCTGCACCCACCCCTCACATGTCTGTTCACTGCTGGGAGTGATATGCACCCACCACTCACATGTCTGTCCACTGCTGGGAGTCCTCAGCACCCACCCCTCACATGTCTGTCCACTGCTGGGAGTCATCTGCACCCACCCCTCACATGTCTGTCCACTGCTCGGAGTCCTCTGCACCCACCCCTCACTTGTCAGTCCACTGCTGGGAGTGATATGCACCCACCCCTCACATGTCTGTCCACTGCTGGGAGTCCTCTGCACCCACCCCTCATATGGCTGTCCACTGCTGGGAGTCCTCTGCACCCACCACTCACATGTCTGTCCACTGCTGGGAGTGATATGCACCCACCCTTCATATTGCAGGCCACTGCTGGGAGTCCTCTGCACCCACCCCTCACATGTCTGTCCACTGCTGGGAGTCCTCTGCAGCCACCCCTCACATGTCTGTCCACTGCTTGGAGTCCTCTGCACCCACCCCTCACATATCTGTCCACTGCTGGAAGTGATATGCACCCACCACTCATATTGCAGGCCACTGCTGGGAGTCCTCTGCAGCCACCCCTCACATGTCTGTCCACTGCTGGGAGTCCTCTGCAGCCACCCCTCACATGTCTGTCCACTGCTGGGAGTCCTCTGCACCCACCCCTCACATATCTGTCCACTGCTGGTAGTGATATGCACCCACACCTCATGTTTCAGGGCACTGCTGCGAGTCCTCTGCAGCCACCCCTCACATTTCTGTCCACTACTGGGAGTCCTCTGCACCCACCCCTCACCTGTCTGTCCACTGCTGGTAGTGATATGCACCCACACCTCATATTGCAGGGCACTGCTGGGAGTCCTCTGCAGCCACCGCTCACATGTCTGTCCACTGCTGGGAGTCCTCTGCACCCACCCCTCACATGAGTGTCCACTGCTGGGAGTGATATGCACCCACCACTCATATTGCAGGCCACTGCTGGGAGTCCTCTGTACCCACCCCTCACATGTCTATTCACTGCTGGGACTCCTCTGCACCCACCACTCACATGTCTGTCCACTGCTGGGAGTCCTCTGCACCCACCCCTCACATGTCTGTCCACTGCTGGGAGTCCTCAGCACCCACCCCTCACATGTCTGTCCACTGCTGGGAGTGATATGCACCCGCCACTCATATTGCAAGCCACTGCTGGGAGTCCTCTGCACCCACCCCTCACATGTCTTTCCACTGCTGGGAGTCCTCTGCACCCACCCCTCACATGTCTGTCCACTGCTGAGAATCCTCTGCACCCACCCCTCATATGTCTGTCCACTGCTGGGAGTCCTCTGCACCCACCACTCACATGTCTATCCACTGCTGGGAGTGATATGCACCCACCCCTCATATTGCAGGCCACTGCTGGGAGTCCTCTGCACCCACCCCTCACATGTCTGTCCACTGCTGGGAGTCCTCTGCAGCCACCTCTCACATGTCTGTCCACTGCTGGGAGTCCTCTGCACCCACCCCTCACATGTCTGTCCACTGCTGGGAGTGATATGCACCAACCACTCATATTGCAGGCCACTGCTGGGAGTCCTCTGCACCCACCCCTCACATGTCTGTCCACTGCTGGTAGTGATATGCACCCACACCTCATATTGCAGGGCACTGCTGGGAGTCCTCTGCAGCCACCCCTCACATGTCTGTCCACTGCTGGGAGTCCTCTGCACCCACCCCTCACATGTGTGTCCACTGCTGGGAGTGATATGCACCCACCACTCATATTGCACGCCACTGCTGGGAGTCCTCTGCGCCCACCCCTCACATGTCTGTCCACTGCTGGGACTCCTCTGCACCCACCCTTCACATGTCTGTCCACTGCTGGGAGTCCTCTGCACCCACCCCTCACATGTCTGTCCACTGCTGGGAGTCCTCAGCACCCACCCCTCACATGTCTGTCCACTGCTCGGAGTGATATGCACCCACCACTCATATTGCAAGCCACTGCTGGGAGTCCTCTGCACCCACCCCTCACATGTCTGTCCACTGCTGGGAGTCCTCTGCACCCACCCCTCACATGTCTGTCCACTGCTAGTAGTGAAATGCACCCACACCTCATATTGCAGGGCACTGCTGGGAGTCCTCTGCAGCCACCCCTCACATGTCTGTCAACTGCTGGGAGTCCTCTGCACCCACCCCTCACATGTCTGTCCACTGCTGGGAGTCCTCTGCACCCATCCCTCACATGTCTGTCCACTGCTGGGAGTCCTGTGCACCCACCCCTCACATGTCTGTCCACTGCTGCGAGTCCTCTGCACCCACCCCTCACATGTCTGTCCACTGCTGGGAGTTCTCAGCACCCACCCCTCACATGTCTGTCCACTGCTGGGAGTCCTGTGCACCCACCCCTCACATGTCTGTCCACTGCTGCAAGTCCTCTGCACCCACCCCTCACATGTCTGTCCACTGCTGGGAGTTCTCAGCACCCACCCCTCACATGTCTGTCCACTGCTCGGAGTGATATGCACCCACCACTCATATTGCAAGCCACTGCTGGGGGTCCTGTGCACCCACCCCTCACATGTCTGTCCACTGCTGTGAGTCCTCTGCACCCACCCCTCACATGTCTGTCCACTGCTAGTAGTGAAATGCACCCACACCTCATATTGCAGGGCACTGCTGGGAGTCCTCTGCAGCCACCCCTCACATGTCTGTCCACTGCTGGGAGTCCTCTGCACCCACCCCTCACATGTCTGTCCACTGCTGGGAGTGATATGCACCCACCACTCATATTGCAAGCCACTGCTGGGAGTCCTCTGCACCCACCCCTCACATGTCTTTCCACTGCTGGGAGTCCTCTGCACCCACCCCTCACATGTCTGTCATCTGCTGAGAATCCTCTGCACCCACCCCTCATATGTCTGTCCACTGCTGGGAGTCCTCTGCACCCACCCCTCACATGTCTGTCCACTGCTGAGAGTCCTCTGCACCCATCCCTCACATGTCTGTCCACTGCTGGGAGTGATATGCACCCACCCCTCATATTGCAGGCCACTGCTGGGAATCCTCTGCACGCACCCCTCACATGTCTGTCCACTGCTGGGAGTGATATGCACCAACCACTCATATTGCAGGCCACTGCTGGGAGTCCTCTGCAGCCACCCCTCACATGTCTGTCCACTGCTGGGAGTCCGCTGCAGCCACCCCTCACATGTCTGTCCACTGCTGGGAGTCCTCTGCACCCACCCCTCACATGTCTGTTCACTGCTGGGAGTCCTCTGCACCCACCCTCACATGTCTGTCCACTGCTGGGAGTCCTCTGCACCCACCCCTTACATGTCTGTCCACTGCTGGGAGTCCTCGGTACCCACCCCTCACATGTCTGTCCACTGCTGGGAGTGATATGCACCCACCACTCATATTGCAGGCCACTTCTGGGAGTCCTCTGCACCCACCCCTCACATGTCTGTCCACTGCTGGGAGTCCTCTGCAGCCACCCTTCACGTGTCTGTCCACTGCTGGGAGTCCTCTGCACCCACCCCTCACATGTCTGTTCACGGTTGGGAGTTATATGCACCCATCACTCATATTGCAGGCCACTGCTGGGAGTCCTCTGCACCCACCCCTCACATGTCTTTCCACTGCTGGGAGTCCTCTGCACCCACCCCTCACGTCTGTCCACTGCTGGGAGTTCTCTGCACCCACCCCTCACATGTCTGTCCACTGCTGGGAGTCCTCAGCACCCACCCCTCACATGTGTGTCCACTGCTGGGAATGATATGCACCCACCACTCATATTGCAGGCCACTGCTGGGAGTCCTCTGCACCCACCCCTCACATGTCTATCCACTGCTGGGACTCCTCTGCACCCACCCCTCACATGGCTGTCCACTGCTGGGAGTCCTCTGCACCCACCCCTCACATGTCTGTCCACTGCTGGGAGTCCTCAGCACCCACCCCTCACATGTCTTTCCACTGCTGGGAGTGATATGCACCCACACCTCATATTGCAGGGCACTGCTGGGAGTCCTCTGCACCCACCCCTCACATGTCTGTCTACTACTGGGACTCCTCTGCACCCACCCCTCACATGTCTGTCCACTGCTGGGAGTCCTCTGCACCCACCCCTCACATGTCTGTCCACTGCTGGGAGTCCTCAGCACCCACCCCTCACATGTCTGTCCACTGCTGGGAGTGATATGCACCCACCACTCATATTGCAAGCCACTGCTGGGAGTCCTCTGCACCCACCCCTCACATGTCAGTCCACTGCTGGGAGTCCTCTGCACCCACCCCTCACATGTCTGTCCACTGCTGGTAGTGAAATGCACCCACACCTCATATTTCAGGGCACTGCTGGGAGTCCTCTGCAGCCACCCCTCACATGTCTGTCCACTGCTGGGAGTCCTCTGCACCCAGCCCTCACATGTCTGTCCACTGCTGAGAGTCCTCTGCACCCATCCCTCACATGTCTGTCCACTGCTGGGAATGATATGCACCCACCCCTCATATTGCAGGCCACTGCTGGGAATCCTCTGCACGCACCCCTCACATGTCTGTCCACTGCTGGGAGTGATATGCACCAACCACTCATATTGCAGGCCACTGCTGGGAGTCCTCTGCAGCCACCCCTCACATGTCTGTCCACTGCTGGGAGTCCGCTGCAGCCACCCCTCACATGTCTGTCCACTGCTGGGAGTCCTCTGCACCCACCCCTCACATGTCTGTCCACTGCTGGTAGTGATATGCACCCACACCTCATATTTCAGGGCACTGCTGGGAGTCCTCTGCAGCCACCCCTCACATGTCTGTCCACTGCTGGGAGTCCTCTGCACCCACCCCTCACATGTCTGTCCACTGCTGGTAGTGATATGCACCCACACCTCATATTGCAGGGCACTGCTGGGAGTCCTCTGCAGCCACCCCTCACATGTCTGTCCACTGCTGGGAGTCCTCTGCACCCACCCCTCACATGTGTGTCCACTGCTGGGAGTGATATGCACCCACCACTCATATTGCACGCTACTGCTGGGAGTCCTCTGCGCCCACCCCTCACATGTCTGTCCACTGCTGGGACTCCTCTGCACCCACCCCTCACATGTCTGTCCACTGCTGGGAGTCCTCTGCACCCACCCCTCACATGTCTGTCCACTGCTGGGAGTCCTCAGCACCCACCCCTCACATGTCTGTCCACTGCTCGGAGTGATATGCACCCACCACTCATATTGCAAGCCACTGCTGGGAGTCCTCTGCACCCACCCCTCACATGTCTGTCCACTGCTGGGAGTCCCCTGCACCCACCCCTCACATGTCTGTCCACTGCTAGTAGTGAAATGCACCCACACCTCATATTGCAGGGCACTGCTGGGAGTCCTCTGCAGCCACCCCTCACATGTCTGTCAACTGCTGGGAGTCCTCTGCACCCACCCCTCACATGTCTGTCCACTGCTGGGAGTCCTCTGCACCCATCCCTCACATGTCTGTCCACTGCTGGGAGTCCTGTGCACCCACCCCTCACATGTCTGTCCACTTCTGCGAGTCCTCTGCACCCACCCCTCACATGTCTGTCCACTGCTCCGAGTTCTCAGCACCCACCCCTCACATGTCTGTCCACTGCTGGGAGTCCTGTGCACCCACCCCTTACATGTCTGTCCACTGCTGCAAGTCCTCTGCACCCACCCCTCACATGTCTGTCCACTGCTGGGAGTTCTCAGCACCCACCCCTCACATGTCTGTCCACTGCTCGGAGTGATATGCACCCACCACTCATATTGCAAGCCACTGCTGGGAGTCCTCTGCACCCACCCCTCACATGTCTGTCCACTGCTGGGAGTCCTCTGCACCCACCCCTCACATGTCTGTCCACTGCTAGTAGTGAAATGCACCCACACCTCATATTGCAGGGCACTGCTGGGAGTCCTCTGCAGCCACCCCTCACATGTCTGTCAACTGCTGGGAGTCCTCTGCACCCACCCCTCACATGTCTGTCCACTGCTGGGAGTCCTCTGTACCCATCCCTCACATGTCTGTCCACTGCTGGGAGTCCTGTGCACCCACCCCTCACATGTCTGTCCACTGCTGCGAGTCCTCTGCACCCACCCCTCACATGTCTGTCCACTGCTGGGAGTCCTCTGCACCCACCCCTCACATGTCTGTCCACTGCTGGGAGTCTTCTGCAGCCACCCTTCACGTGTCTGTCCACTGCTGGGAGTCCTCTGCACCCACCCCTCACATGTCTGTTCACTGCTGGGAGTGATATGCATCCACCACTCATATTGCAGGCCACTGCTCGGAGTCCTCTGCACCCACCCCTCACATGTCTGTCCACTGCTGGGAGTCCTCTGCAGCCACCCCTCACATGTCTGTCCACTGCTGGGAGTCCTCTGCACCCACCCCTCACATGTCTGTCCACTGCTGGGAGTGATATGCACCAACCACTCATAATGCAGGCCACTGCTGGGAGTCCTCTGCAGCCACCCCTCACATGTCTGTCCACTGCTGGGAGTGATATGCACCCACCACTCATATTGCAGGCCACTGCAGGGAGTCCTCTGCACCCACCCCTCACATGTCTGTCCACTGCTGGTAGTGATAGGCACCCACACCTCATATTGCAGGGCACTGCTGGGAGTCCTCTGCAGCCACCCCTCACATGTCTGTCCACTGTTGGGAGTCCTCTGCACCCACCCCTCACATGTCTGTCCACTGCTGGGAGTCCTCTGCACCCACCCCTCACATGTCTGTCCACTGCTGGGAGTGATATGCACCCACCACTCATATTGCAGGCTACTGCTGGGAGTCCTCTGCACCCACCCCTCACATGTCTGTCCACTGCTGGGAGTCCTCTGCACCCACCCCTCACATGTCTGTCCACTGCTGGGAGTGATATGCACCCACCACTCATATTGCAGGCCACTGCTGGGAGTCCTCTGCACCCACCCCTCACATGTCTGCCCACTGCTGCGAGTCCTCTGCAGCCACCCTTCACATGTCTGTCCACTGCTGGGAGTCATCTGCACCCACCCCTCACATGTCTGTTCAGTGCTGGGAGTGATATGCACCCACCACTCACATGTCTGTCCACTGCTGGGAGTCCTCAGCACCCACCCCTCACATGTCTGTCCACTGCTGGGAGTCATCTGAACCCACCCCTCACATGTCTGTCCACTGCTGGGAGTCCTCTGCACCCACCCCTCACATGTCAGTCCACTGCTGGGAGTGATATGCACCCACCCCTCACATGTCTGTCCACTGCTGGGAGTCCTCTGCACCCACCCCTCATATGGCTGTCCACTGCTGGGAGTCCTCTGCACCCACCACTCACATGTCTGTCCACTGCTGGGAGTGATATGCACCCACCCTTCATATTGCAGGCCACTGCTGGGAGTCCTCTGCACCCACCCCTCACATGTCTGTCCACTGCTGGGAGTCCTCTGCAGCCACCCCTCACATGTCTGTCCACTGCTTGGAGTCCTCTGCACCCACCCCTCACATATCTGTCCACTGCTGGAAGTGATATGCACCCACCACTCATATTGCAGGCCACTGCTGGGAGTCCTCTGCAGCCACCCCTCACATGGCTGTCCACTGCTGGGAGTCCTCTGCAGCCACCCCTCACATGTCTGTCCACTGCTGGGAGTCCTCTGCACCCACCCCTCACATGTCTGTCCACTGCTGGTAGTGATATGCACCCACACCTCATGTTTCAGGGCACTGCTGGGAGTCCTCTGCAGCCACCCCTCACATGTCTGTCCACTGCTGGGAGTCCTCTGCACCCACCCCTCATCTGTCTGTCCACTGCTGGTAGTGATATGCACCCACACCTCATATTGCAGGGCACTGCTGGGAGTCCTCTGCAGCCACCCCTCACATGTCTGTCCACTGCTGGGAGTCCTCTGCACCCACCCCTCACATGAGTGTCCACTGCTGGGAGTGATATGCACCCACCACTCATATTGCAGGCCACTGCTGGGAGTCCTCTGCACCCACCCCTCACATGTCTATCCACTGCTGGGACTCCTCTGCACCCACCCCTCACATGGCTGTCCACTGCTGGGAGTCCTCTGCACCCACCCCTCACATGTCTGTCCACTGCTGGGAGTCCTCAGCACCCACCCCTCACATGTCTGTCCACTGCTGGGAGTGATATGCACCCACCACTCATATTGCAAGCCACTGCTGGGAGTCCTCTGCACCCACCCCTCACATGTCTTTCCACTGCTGGGAGTCCTCTGCACCCACCCCTCACATGTCTGTCCACTGCTGAGAATCCTCTGCACCCACCCCTCATATATCTGTCCACTGCTGGGAGTCCTCGGCACCCACCACTCACATGTCTATCCACTGCTGGGAGTGATATGCACCCACCCCTCATATTGCAGGCCACTGCTGGGAGTCCTCTGCACCCACCCCTCACATGTCTGTCCACTGCTGGGAGTCCTCTGCAGCCACCCCTCACATGTCTGTCCACTGCTGGGAGTCCTCTGCACCCACCCCTCACATGTCTGTCCACTGCTGGGAGTGATATGCACCAACCACTCATATTGCAGCCACTGCTGGGAGTCCTCTGCAGCCACCCCTCACATGTCTGTCCACTGCTGGGAGTCCTCTGCACCCACCCCTCACATGTCTGTCCACTGCTGGTAGTGATATGCACCCACACCTCATATTGCAGGGCATTGCTGGGAGTCCTCTGCAGCCACCCCTCACATGTCTGTCCACTGCTGGGAGTCCTCTGCACCCACCTCTCACATGTGTGTCCACTGCTGGGAGTGATATGCACCCACCACTCATATTGCAGGCCACTGCTGGGAGTCCTCTGCACCCACCCCTCACATGTCTGTCCACTGCTGGGACTCCTCTGCACCCACCCCTCACATGTCTGTCCACTGCTGGGAGTCCTCTGCACCCACCCCTCACATGTCTGTCCACTGCTGGGAGTCCTCTGCACCCACCCCTCACATGTCTGTCCACTGCTGGGAGTGATATGCACCAACCACTCATATTGCAGGCCACTGCTGGGAGTCCTCTGCACCCACCCCTCACATGTCTGTCCACTGCTGGTAGTGATATGCACCCACACCTCATATTGCAGGGCACTGCTGGGAGTCCTCTGCAGCCACCCCTCACATGTCTGTCCACTGCTGGGAGTCCTCTGCACCCACCCCTCACATGTGTGTCCACTGCTGGGAGTGATATGCACCCACCACTCATATTGCACGCCACTGCTGGGAGTCCTCTGCGCCCACCCCTCACATGTCTGTCCACTGCTGGGACTCCTCTGCACCCACCCTTCACATGTCTGTCCGCTGCTGGGAGTCCTCTGCACCCACCCCTCACATGTCTGTCCACTGCTGGGAGTCCTCAGCACCCACCCCTCACATGTCTGTCCACTGCTCGGAGTGATATGCACCCACCACTCATATTGCAAGCCACTGCTGGGAGTCCTCTGCACCCACCCCTCACATGTCTGTCCACTGCTGGGAGTCCTCTGCACCCACCCCTCACATGTCTGTCCACTGCTAGTAGTGAAATGCACCCACACCTCATATTGCAGGGCACTGCTGGGAGTCCTCTGCAGCCACCCCTCACATGTCTGTCAACTGCTGGGAGTCCTCTGCACCCACCCCTCACATGTCTGTCCACTGCTGGGAGTCCTCTGCACCCATCCCTCACATGTCTGTCCACTGCTGGGAGTCCTGTGCACCCACCCCTCACATGTCTGTCCACTGCTGCGAGTCCTCTGCACCCACCCCTCACATGTCTGTCCACTGCTGGGAGTTCTCAGCACCCACCCCTCACATGTCTGTCCACTGCTGGGAGTCCTGTGCACCCACCCCTCACATGTCTGTCCACTGCTGCAAGTCCTCTGCACCCACCCCTCACATGTCTGTCCACTGCTGGGAGTTCTCAGCACCCACCCCTCACATGTCTGTCCACTGCTCAGAGTGATATGCACCCACCACTCATATTGCAAGCCACTGCTGGGGGTCCTCTGCACCCACCCCTCACATGACTGTCCACTGCTGGGAGTCCTCTGCACCCACCCCTCACATGTCTGTCCACTGCTAGTAGTGAAATGCACCCACACCTCATATTGCAGGGCACTGCTGGGAGTCCTCTGCAGCCACCCCTCACATGTCTGTCAACTGCTGGGAGTCCTCTGCACCCACCCCTCACATGTCTGTCCACTGCTGGGAGCCCTCTGCACCCATCCCTCACATGTCTGTCCACTGCTGGGAGTCCTGTGCACCCACCCCTCACATGTCTGTCCACTGCTGCGAGTCCTCTGCACCCACCCCTCACATGTCTGTCCACTGCTGGGAGTCCTCTGCACCCACCACTCACATGTCTGTCCACTGCTGGGAGTGATATGCACCCACCCTTCATATTGCAGGCCACTGCTGGGAGTCCTCTGCACCCACCCCTCACATGTCTGTCCACTGCTGGGAGTCCTCTGCAGCCACCCCTCACATGTCTGTCCACTGCTTGGAGTCCTCTGCACCCACCCCTCACATATCTGTCCACTGCTGGAAGTGATATGCACCCACCACTCATATTGCAGGCCACTGCTGGGAGTCCTCTGCAGCCACCCCTCACATGTCTGTCCACTGCTGGGAGTCCTCTGCAGCCACCCCTCACATGTCTGTCCACTGCTGGGAGTGATATGCACCCGCCCCTCATATGTCTGTCCACTGCTGGGAGTCCTCTGCACCCACCACTCACATGTCTGTCCTCTGCTGGGAGTGATATGCACCCACCCCTCATATTGCAGGCCACTGCTGGCAGTCCTCTGCACCCACCCCTCACATGTCTGTCCACTGCTGGGAGTCCTCTGCAGCCACCCCTCACATGTCTGTCCACTGCTGGGAGTCCTCTGCACCCACCCCTCACATGTCTGTCCACTGCTGGGAGTGATATGCACCAACCACTCATATTGCAGGCCACTGCTGGGAGTCCTCTGCACCCACCCCTCACATGTCTGTCCACTGCTGGTAGTGATATGCACCCACACCTCATATTTCAGGGCACTGCTGGGAGTCCTCTGCAGCCACCCCTCACATGTCTGTCCACTGCTGGGAGTCCTCTGCACCCACCCCTCACATGTGTGTCCACTGCTGGGAGTGATATGCACCCACCACTCATATTGCAGGCCACTGCTGGGAGTCCTCTGCACCCACCCCTCACATGTCTGTCCACTGCTGGGAGTCCTCTGCACCCACCCCTCACATGTCTGTCCACTGCTGGGAGTCCTCTGCACCCACCACTCACATGTCTGTCCACTGCTGGGAGTCCTCAGCACCCACCCCTCACATGTCTGTCCACTGCTGGGAGTGATATGCACCCACCACTCATATTGCAAGCCACTGCTGGGAGTCCTCTGCACCCACCCCTCACATGTCTGTCCACTGCTGGGAGTCCTCTGCACCCACCCCTCACATGTCTGTCCACTGCTGGGAGCCATCTGCACCCACCCCTCACATGTCTGTCCACTGCTGGGAGTCCTCTGCACCCACCCCTCACATGTCAGTCCACTGATGGGAGTGATATGCACCCACCCCTTACATGTCTGTCCACTGCTGGGAGTCCTCTGCACCCACCCCTCATATGTCTGTCCACTGCTGGGAGTCCTCTGCACCCACCACTCGCATGTCTTTCCACTGCTGGGAGTCCTCTGCACCCACCCCTCACGTCTGTCCACTGCTGGGAGTTCTCTGCACCCACCCCTCACATGTCTGTCCACTGCTGGGAGTCCTCTGCACCCACCCCTCACATGTCTGTCCACTGCTGGGAGTGATATGCACCCACCACTCATATTGCAGGCCACTGCTGGGAGTCCTCTGCACCCACCCCTCACATGTCTGTCCACTGCTGGGAGTCCTTAGCACCCACCCCTCACATGTCTGTCCACTGCTGGGAGTGATATGCACCCACCACTCATATTGCAAGCCACTGCTGGGAGTCCTCTGCACCCACCCCTCACATGTCTTTCCACTGCTGGGAGTCCTCTGCACCCACCCCTCACATGTCTGTCATCTGCTGAGAATCCTCTGCACCCACCCCTCATATGTCTGTCCACTGCTGGGAGTCCTCTGCACCCACCCCTCACATGTCTGTCCACTGCTGAGAGTCCTCTGCACCCATCCCTCACATGTCTGTCCACTGCTGGGAGTGATATGCACCCACCCCTCATATTGCAGGCCACTGCTGGGAATCCTCTGCACGCACCCCTCACATGTCTGTCCACTGCTGGGAGTGATATGCACCAACCACTCATATTGCAGGCCACTGCTGGGAGTCCTCTGCAGCCACCCCTCACATGTCTGTCCACTGCTGGGAGTCCGCTGCAGCCACCCCTCACATGTCTGTCCACTGCTGGGAGTCCTCTGCACCCACCCCTCACATGTCTGTCCACTGCTGGGAGTCCTCTGCACCCACCCTCACATGTCTGTCCACTGCTGGGAGTCCTCTGCACCCACCCCTTACATGTCTGTCCACTGCTGGGAGTCCTCGGTACCCACCCCTCACATGTCTGTCCACTGCTGGGAGTGATATGCACCCACCACTCATATTGCAGGCCACTTCTGGGAGTCCTCTGCACCCACCCCTCACATGTCTGTCCACTGCTGGGAGTCCTCTGCAGCCACCCTTCACGTGTCTGTCCACTGCTGGGAGTCCTCTGCACCCACCCCTCACATGTCTGTTCACGGTTGGGAGTTATATGCACCCACCACTCATATTGCAGGCCACTGCTGGGAGTCCTCTGCACCCACCCCTCACATGTCTTTCCACTGCTGGGAGTCCTCTGCACCCACCCCTCACGTCTGTCCACTGCTGGGAGTTCTCTGCACCCACCCCTCACATGTCTGTCCACTGCTGGGAGTCCTCAGCACCCACCCCTCACATGTGTGTCCACTGCTGGGAATGATATGCACCCACCACTCATATTGCAGGCCACTGCTGGGAGTCCTCTGCACCCACCCCTCACATGTCTGTCCACTGCTGGGAGTCCTCTGCAGAAACCCCTCACATGTCTGTCCACTGCTGGGATCCATCTGCACCCACCCCTCACATGTCTGTCCACTGCTGGGAGTCCTCTGCACCCACCCCTCACATGTCAGTCCACTGCTGGGAGTGATATGCACCCACCCCTTACATGTCTGTCCACTGCTGGGAGTCCTCTGCACCCACCCCTCATATATCTGTCCACTGCTGGGAGTCCTCTGCACCCACCACTCGCATGTCTGTCCACTGCTGGGAGTGATATGCACCCACCCCTCATATTGCAGGCCACTGCTGGGAGTCCTCTGCACCCACCCCTCACATGTCTGTCCACTGCTGGGAGTCCTCTGCATCCACCCCTCACATGTCTGTCCACTGATGGGAGTCCTCTGCACCCACCCCTCAAATGTCTGTCCACTGCTGGTAGTGATATACACCCACACCTCATGTTTCAGGGCACTGCTGGGAGTCCTCTGCAGCCACCCCTCACATGTCTGTCCACTGCTGGGAGTCCTCTGCACCCACCCCTCACCTGTCTGTCCACTGCTGGTAGTGATATGCACCCACACCTCATATTGCAGGGCACTGCTGGGAGTCCTCTGCAGCCACCCCTCACATGTCTGTCCACTGCTGGGAGTCCTCTGCACCCACCCCTCACATGTCTGTCCACTGCTGGGAGTCCTCTGCACCCACCCCTCACATGTCTGTCCACTGCTGGGAGTCCTCTGCAACCACCCCTCACATGTCTGTCCACTGCTGCAAGTCCTCTGCACCCACCCCTCACATGTCTGTCCACTGCTGCGAGTCCTCTGCACCCACCCCTCACATGTCTGTCCACTGCTGGGAGTTCTCAGCACCCACCCCTCACATGTTTGTCCACTGCTGGGAGTCCTGTGCACCCACCCCTCACATGTCTGTCCACTGCTGCAAGTCCTCTGCACCCACCCCTCACATGTCTGTCCACTGCTGGGAGTTCTCAGCACCCACCCCTCACATGTCTGTCCACTGCTCAGAGTGATATGCACCCACCACTCATATTGCAAGCCACTGCTGGGGGTCCTCTGCACCCACCCCTCACATGTCTGTCCACTGCTGGGAGTCCTCTGCACCCACCCCTCACATGTCTGTCCACTGCTGGTAGTGATAGGCACCCACACCTCATATTGCAGGGCACTGCTGGGAGTCCTCTGCAGCCACCCCTCACATGTCTGTCCACTGTTGGGAGTCCTCTGCACCCACCCCTCACATGTCTGTCCACTGCTGGGAGTCCTCTGCACCCACGCCTCACATGTCTGTCCACTGCTGGGAGTGATATGCACCCACCACTCATATTGCAGGCTACTGCTGGGAGTCCTCTGCACCCACCCCTCACATGTCTGTCCACTGCTGGGAGTCCTCTGCACCCACCCCTCACATGTCTGTCCACTGCTGGGAGTCCTCTGCACCCACCCCTCACATGTCTGTCCACTGCTGGGAGTGATATGCACCCACCACTCATATTGCAGGCCACTGCTGGGAGTCCTCTGCACCCACCCCTCACATGTCTGTCCACTGCTGCGAGTCCTCTGCAGCCACCCTTCACATGTCTGTCCACTGCTGGGAGTCATCTGCACCCACCCCTCACATGTCTGTTCACTGCTGGGAGTGATATGCACCCACCACTCACATGTCTGTCCACTGCTGGGAGTCCTCAGCACCCACCCCTCACATGTCTGTCCACTGCTGGGAGTCATCTGCACCCACCCCTCACATGTCTGTCCACTGCTCGGAGTCCTCTGCACCCACCCCTCACTTGTCAGTCCACTGCTGGGAGTGATATGCACCCACCCCTCACATGTCTGTCCACTGCTGGGAGTCCTCTGCACCCACCCCTCATATGGCTGTCCACTGCTGGGAGTCCTCTGCACCCACCACTCACATGTCTGTCCACTGCTGGGAGTGATATGCACCCACCCTTCATATTGCAGGCCACTGCTGGGAGTCCTCTGCACCCACCCCTCACATGTCTGTCCACTGCTGGGAGTCCTCTGCAGCCACCCCTCACATGTCTGTCCACTGCTTGGAGTCCTCTGCACCCACCCCTCACATATCTGTCCACTGCTGGAAGTGATATGCACCCACCACTCATATTGCAGGCCACTGCTGGGAGTCCTCTGCAGCCACCCCTCACATGTCTGTCCACTGCTGGGAGTCCTCTGCAGCCACCCCTCACATGTCTGTCCACTGCTGGGAGTCCTCTGCACCCACCCCTCACATATCTGTCCACTGCTGGTAGTGATATGCACCCACACCTCATGTTTCAGGGCACTGCTGCGAGTCCTCTGCAGCCACCCCTCACATTTCTGTCCACTACTGGGAGTCCTCTGCACCCACCCCTCACCTGTCTGTCCACTGCTGGTAGTGATATGCACCCACACCTCATATTGCAGGGCACTGCTGGGAGTCCTCTGCAGCCACCGCTCACATGTCTGTCCACTGCTGGGAGTCCTCTGCACCCACCCCTCACATGAGTGTCCACTGCTGGGAGTGATATGCACCCACCACTCATATTGCAGGCCACTGCTGGGAGTCCTCTGTACCCACCCCTCACATGTCTATTCACTGCTGGGACTCCTCTGCACCCACCACTCACATGTCTGTCCACTGCTGGGAGTCCTCTGCACCCACCCCTCACATGTCTGTCCACTGCTGGGAGTCCTCAGCACCCACCCCTCACATGTCTGTCCACTGCTGGGAGTGATATGCACCCGCCACTCATATTGCAAGCCACTGCTGGGAGTCCTCTGCACCCACCCCTCACATGTCTTTCCACTGCTGGGAGTCCTCTGCACCCACCCCTCACATGTCTGTCCACTGCTGAGAATCCTCTGCACCCACCCCTCATATGTCTGTCCACTGCTGGGAGTCCTCTGCACCCACCACTCACATGTCTATCCACTGCTGGGAGTGATATGCACCCACCCCTCATATTGCAGGCCACTGCTGGGAGTCCTCTGCACCCACCCCTCACATGTCTGTCCACTGCTGGGAGTCCTCTGCAGCCACCTCTCACATGTCTGTCCACTGCTGGGAGTCCTCTGCACCCACCCCTCACATGTCTGTCCACTGCTGGGAGTGATATGCACCAACCACTCATATTGCAGGCCACTGCTGGGAGTCCTCTGCACCCACCCCTCACATGTCTGTCCACTGCTGGTAGTGATATGCACCCACACCTCATATTGCAGGGCACTGCTGGGAGTCCTCTGCAGCCACCCCTCACATGTCTGTCCACTGCTGGGAGTCCTCTGCACCCACCCCTCACATGTGTGTCCACTGCTGGGAGTGATATGCACCCACCACTCATATTGCACGCCACTGCTGGGAGTCCTCTGCGCCCACCCCTCACATGTCTGTCCACTGCTGGGACTCCTCTGCACCCACCCTTCACATGTCTGTCCACTGCTGGGAGTCCTCTGCACCCACCCCTCACATGTCTGTCCACTGCTGGGAGTCCTCAGCACCCACCCCTCACATGTCTGTCCACTGCTCGGAGTGATATGCACCCACCACTCATATTGCAAGCCACTGCTGGGAGTCCTCTGCACCCACCCCTCACATGTCTGTCCACTGCTGGGAGTCCTCTGCACCCACCCCTCACATGTCTGTCCACTGCTAGTAGTGAAATGCACCCACACCTCATATTGCAGGGCACTGCTGGGAGTCCTCTGCAGCCACCCCTCACATGTCTGTCAACTGCTGGGAGTCCTCTGCACCCACCCCTCACATGTCTGTCCACTGCTGGGAGTCCTCTGCACCCATCCCTCACATGTCTGTCCACTGCTGGGAGTCCTGTGCACCCACCCCTCACATGTCTGTCCACTGCTGCGAGTCCTCTGCACCCACCCCTCACATGTCTGTCCACTGCTGGGAGTTCTCAGCACCCACCCCTCACATGTCTGTCCACTGCTGGGAGTCCTGTGCACCCACCCCTCACATGTCTGTCCACTGCTGCAAGTCCTCTGCACCCACCCCTCACATGTCTGTCCACTGCTGGGAGTTCTCAGCACCCACCCCTCACATGTCTGTCCACTGCTCGGAGTGATATGCACCCACCACTCATATTGCAAGCCACTGCTGGGGGTCCTGTGCACCCACCCCTCACATGTCTGTCCACTGCTGTGAGTCCTCTGCACCCACCCCTCACATGTCTGTCCACTGCTAGTAGTGAAATGCACCCACACCTCATATTGCAGGGCACTGCTGGGAGTCCTCTGCAGCCACCCCTCACATGTCTGTCAACTGCTGGGAGTCCTCTGCACCCACCCCTCACATGTCTGTCCACTGCTGGGAGTCCTCTGCACCCATCCTTCACATGTCTGTCCACTGCTGGGAGTCCTGTGCACCCACCCCTCACATGTCTGTCCACTGCTGTGAGTCCTCTGCACCCACCCCTCACATGTCTGTCCACTGCTGGGAGTCCTCTGCACCCACCCCTCACATGTCTGTCCACTGCTGGGAGTCCTCTGCACCCATCCCTCACATGTCTGTCCACTGCTGGGAGTCCTGTGCACCCACCCCTCACATGTCTGTCCACTGCTGCGAGTCCTGTGCACCCACCCCTCACATGTCTGTCCACTGCTGGGAGTCCTCTGCACCCACCCCTCACATGTCTGTTCACTGCTGGGAGTGATATGCATCCACCACTCATATTGCAGGCCACTGCTCGGAGTCCTCTGCACCCACCCCTCACATGTCTGTCCACTGCTGGGAGTCCTCTGCAGCCACCCCTCACATGTCTGTCCACTGCTGGGAGTCCTCTGCACCCACCCCTCACATGTCTGTCCACTGCTGGGAGTGATATGCACCCACCACTCATATTGCAGGCCACTGCAGGGAGTCCTCTGCACCCACCCCTCACATGTCTGTCCACTGCTGGTAGTGATAGGCACCCACACCTCATATTGCAGGGCACTGCTGGGAGTCCTCTGCAGCCACCCCTCACATGTCTGTCCACTGCTGGGAGTCCTCTGCACCCACCCCTCACATGTCTGTCCACTGCTGGGAGTCCTCTGCACCCACCCCTCACATGTCTGTCCACTGCTGGGAGTGATATGCACCCACCACTCATATTGCAGGCTACTGCTGGGAGTCCTCTGCACCCACCCCTCACATGTCTGTCCACTGCTGGGAGTCCTCTGCACCCACCCCTCACATGTCTGTCCACTGCTGGGAGTGATATGCACCAACCACTCATATTGCAGGCCACTGCTGGGAGTCCTCTGCAGCCAACCCTCACATGTCTGTCCACTGCTGGGAGTCCTCTGCAGCCACCCCTCACATGTCTGTCCACTGCTGGGAGTCCTCTGCACCCACCCCTCACATGTCTGTCCACTGCTGGTAGTGATATGCACCCACACCTCATATTTCAGGGCACTGCTGGGAGTCCTCTGCAGCCACCCCTCACATGTCTGTCCACTGCTGGGAGTCCTATGCACCCACCCTTCACATGTCTGTCCACTGCTGGTAGTGATATGCACCCACACCTCATATTGCAGGGCACTGCTGGGAGTCCTCTGCACCCACCCCTCACATGTCTGTCTACTACTGGGACTCCTCTGCACCCACCCCTCACATGTCTGTCCACTGCTGGGAGTCCTCTGCACCCACCCCTCACATGTCTGTCCACTGCTGGGAGTCCTCAGCACCCACCCCTCACATGTCTGTCCACTGCTGGGAGTGATATGCACCCACCACTCATATTGCAAGCCACTGCTGGGAGTCCTCTGCACCCACCCCTCACATGTCAGTCCACTGCTGGGAGTCCTCTGCACCCACCCCTCACATGTCTGTCCACTGCTGGTAGTGAAATGCACCCACACCTCATATTTCAGGGCACTGCTGGGAGTCCTCTGCAGCCACCCCTCACATGTCTGTCCACTGCTGGGAGTCCTCTGCACCCAGCCCTCACATGTCTGTCCACTGCTGAGAGTCCTCTGCACCCATCCCTCACATGTCTGTCCACTGCTGGGAGTGATATGCAACCACCCCTCATATTGCAGGCCACTGCTGGGAATCCTCTGCACGCACCCCTCACATGTCTGTCCACTGCTGGGAGTGATATGCACCAACCACTCATATTGCAGGCCACTGCTGGGAGTCCTCTGCAGCCACCCCTCACATGTCTGTCCACTGCTGGGAGTCCGCTGCAGCCACCCCTCACATGTCTGTCCACTGCTGGGAGTCCTCTGCACCCACCCCTCACATGTCTGTCCACTGCTGGTAGTGATATGCACCCACGCCTCATATTTCAGGGCACTGCTGGGAGTCCTCTGCAGCCACCCCTCACATGTCTGTCCACTGCTGGGAGTCCTCTGCACCCACCCCTCACATGTCTGTCCACTGCTGGTAGTGATATGCACCCACACCTCATATTGCAGGGCACTGCTGGGAGTCCTCTGCAGCCACCCCTCACATGTCTGTCCACTGCTGGGAGTCCTCTGCACCCACCCCTCACATGTGTGTCCACTGCTGGGAGTGATATGCACCCACCACTCATATTGCACGCTACTGCTGGGAGTCCTCTGCGCCCACCCCTCACATGTCTGTCCACTGCTGGGACTCCTCTGCACCCACCCCTCACATGTCTGTCCACTGCTGGGAGTCCTCTGCACCCACCCCTCACATGTCTGTCCACTGCTGGGAGTCCTCAGCACCCACCCCTCACATGTCTGTCCACTGCTCGGAGTGATATGCACCCACCACTCATATTGCAAGCCACTGCTGGGAGTCCTCTGCACCCACCCCTCACATGTCTGTCCACTGCTGGGAGTCCCCTGCACCCACCCCTCACATGTCTGTCCACTGCTAGTAGTGAAATGCACCCACACCTCATATTGCAGGGCACTGCTGGGAGTCCTCTGCAGCCACCCCTCACATGTCTGTCAACTGCTGGGAGTCCTCTGCACCCACCCCTCACATGTCTGTCCACTGCTGGGAGTCCTCTGCACCCATCCCTCACATGTCTGTCCACTGCTGGGAGTCCTGTGCACCCACCCCTCACATGTCTGTCCACTTCTGCGAGTCCTCTGCACCCACCCCTCACATGTCTGTCCACTGCTCCGGGTTCTCAGCACCCACCCCTCACATGTCTGTCCACTGCTGGGAGTCCTGTGCACCCACCCCTTACATGTCTGTCCACTGCTGCAAGTCCTCTGCACCCACCCCTCACATGTCTGTCCACTGCTGGGAGTTCTCAGCACCCACCCCTCACATGTCTGTCCACTGCTCGGAGTGATATGCACCCACCACTCATATTGCAAGCCACTGCTGGGAGTCCTCTGCACCCACCCCTCACATGTCTGTCCACTGCTGGGAGTCCTCTGCACCCACCCCTCACATGTCTGTCCACTGCTAGTAGTGAAATGCACCCACACCTCATATTGCAGGGCACTGCTGGGAGTCCTCTGCAGCCACCCCTCACATGTCTGTCAACTGCTGGGAGTCCTCTGCACCCACCCCTCACATGTCTGTCCACTGCTGGGAGTCCTCTGCACCCATCCCTCACATGTCTGTCCACTGCTGGGAGTCCTGTGCACCCACCCCTCACATGTCTGTCCACTGCTGCGAGTCCTCTGCACCCACCCCTCACATGTCTGTCCACTGCTGGGAGTCCTCTGCACCCACCCCTCACATGTCTGTCCACTGCTGGGAGTCTTCTGCAGCCACCCTTCACGTGTCTGTCCACTGCTGGGAGTCCTCTGCACCCACCCCTCACATGTCTGTTCACTGCTGGGAGTGATATGCATCCACCACTCATATTGCAGGCCACTGCTCGGAGTCCTCTGCACCCACCCCTCACATGTCTGTCCACTGCTGGGAGTCCTCTGCAGCCACCCCTCACATGTCTGTCCACTGCTGGGAGTCCTCTGCACCCACCCCTCACATGTCTGTCCACTGCTGGGAGTGATATGCACCAACCACTCATAATGCAGGCCACTGCTGGGAGTCCTCTGCAGCCACCCCTCACATGTCTGTCCACTGCTGGGAGTGATATGCACCCACCACTCATATTGCAGGCCACTGCAGGGAGTCCTCTGCACCCACCCCTCACATGTCTGTCCACTGCTGGTAGTGATAGGCACCCACACCTCATATTGCAGGGCACTGCTGGGAGTCCTCTGCAGCCCTCCCTCACATGTCTGTCCACTGTTGGGAGTCCTCTGCACCCACCCCTCACATGTCTGTCCACTGCTGGGAGTCCTCTGCACCCACCCCTCACATGTCTGTCCACTGCTGGGAGTGATATGCACCCACCACTCATATTGCAGGCTACTGCTGGGAGTCCTCTGCACCCACCCCTCACATGTCTGTCCACTGCTGGGAGTCCTCTGCACCCACCCCTCACATGTCTGTCCACTGCTGGGAGTCCTCTGCACCCACCCCTCACATGTCTGTCCACTGCTGGGAGTGATATGCACCCACCACTCATATTGCAGGCCACTGCTGGGAGTCCTCTGCACCCACCCCTCACATGTCTGCCCACTGCTGCGAGTCCTCTGCAGCCACCCTTCACATGTCTGTCCACTGCTGGGAGTCATCTGCACCCACCCCTCACATGTCTGTTCAGTGCTGGGAGTGATATGCACCCACCACTCACATGTCTGTCCACTGCTGGGAGTCCTCAGCACCCACCCCTCACATGTCTGTCCACTGCTGGGAGTCATCTGAACCCACCCCTCACATGTCTGTCCACTGCTGGGAGTCCTCTGCACCCACCCCTCACATGTCAGTCCACTGCTGGGAGTGATATGCACCCACCCCTCACATGTCTGTCCACTGCTGGGAGTCCTCTGCACCCACCCCTCATATGGCTGTCCACTGCTGGGAGTTCTCTGCACCCACCACTCACATGTCTGTCCACTGCTGGGAGTGATATGCACCCACCCTTCATATTGCAGGCCACTGCTGGGAGTCCTCTGCACCCACCCCTCACATGTCTGTCCACTGCTGGGAGTCCTCTGCAGCCACCCCTCACATGTCTGTCCACTGCTTGGAGTTCTCTGCACCCACCCCTCACATATCTGTCCACTGCTGGAAGTGATATGCACCCACCACTCATATTGCAGGCCACTGCTGGGAGTCCTCTGCAGCCACCCCTCACATGGCTGTCCACTGCTGGGAGTCCTCTGCAGCCACCCCTCACATGTCTGTCCACTGCTGGGAGTCCTCTGCACCCACCCCTCACATGTCTGTCCACTGCTGGTAGTGATATGCACCCACACCTCATGTTTCAGGGCACTGCTGGGAGTCCTCTGCAGCCACCCCTCACATGTCTGTCCACTGCTGGGAGTCCTCTGCACCCACCCCTCATCTGTCTGTCCACTGCTGGTAGTGATATGCACCCACACCTCATATTGCAGGGCACTGCTGGGAGTCCTCTGCAGCCACCCCTCACATGTCTGTCCACTGCTGGGAGTCCTCTGCACCCACCCCTCACATGAGTGTCCACTGCTGGGAGTGATATGCACCCACCACTCATATTGCAGGCCACTGCTGGGAGTCCTCTGCACCCACCCCTCACATGTCTATCCACTGCTGGGACTCCTCTGCACCCACCCCTCACATGTCTGTCCACTGCTGGGAGTCCTCTGCACCCACCCCTCACATGTCTGTCCACTGCTGGGAGTCCTCAGCACCCACCCCTCACATGTCTGTCCACTGCTGGGAGTGATATGCACCCACCACTCATATTGCAAGCCACTGCTGGGAGTCCTCTGCACCCACCCCTCACATGTCTTTCCACTGCTGGGAGTCCTCTGCACCCACCCCTCACATGTCTGTCCACTGCTGAGAATCCTCTGCACCCACCCCTCATATATCTGTCCACTGCTGGGAGTCCTCGGCACCCACCACTCACATGTCTATCCACTGCTGGGAGTGATATGCACCCACCCCTCATATTGCAGGCCACTGCTGGGAGTCCTCTGCACCCACCCCTCACATGTCTGTCCACTGCTGGGAGTCCTCTGCAGCCACCCCTCACATGTCTGTCCACTGCTGGGAGTCCTCTGCACCCACCCCTCACATGTCTGTCCACTGCTGGGAGTGATATGCACCAACCACTCATATTGCAGCCACTGCTGGGAGTCCTCTGCAGCCACCCCTCACATGTCTGTCCACTGCTGGGAGTCCTCTGCACCCACCCCTCACATGTCTGTCCACTGCTGGTAGTGATATGCACCCACACCTCATATTGCAGGGCATTGCTGGGAGTCCTCTGCAGCCACCCCTCACATGTCTGTCCACTGCTGGGAGTCCTCTGCACCCACCCCTCACATGTGTGTCCACTGCTGGGAGTGATATGCACCCACCACTCATATTGCAGGCCACTGCTGGGAGTCCTCTGCACCCACCCCTCACATGTCTGTCCACTGCTGGGACTCCTCTGCACCCACCCCTGACATGTCTGTCCACTGCTGGGAGTCCTCTGCACCCACCCCTCACATGTCTGTCCACTGCTGGGAGTCCTCTGCACCCACCCCTCACATGTCTGTCCACTGCTGGGAGTGATATGCACCAACCACTCATATTGCAGGCCACTGCTGGGAGTCCTCTGCACCCACCCCTCACATGTCTGTCCACTGCTGGTAGTGATATGCACCCACACCTCATATTGCAGGGCACTGCTGGGAGTCCTCTGCAGCCACCCCTCACATGTCTGTCCACTGCTGGGAGTCCTCTGCACCCACCCCTCACATGTGTGTCCACTGCTGGGAGTGATATGCACCCACCACTCATATTGCACGCCACTGCTGGGAGTCCTCTGCGCCCACCCCTCACATGTCTGTCCACTGCTGGGACTCCTCTGCACCCACCCTTCACATGTCTGTCCGCTGCTGGGAGTCCTCTGCACCCACCCCTCACATGTCTGTCCACTGCTGGGAGTCCTCAGCACCCACCCCTCACATGTCTGTCCACTGCTCGGAGTGATATGCACCCACCACTCATATTGCAAGCCACTGCTGGGAGTCCTCTGCACCCACCCCTCACATGTCTGTCCACTGCTGGGAGTCCTCTGCACCCACCCCTCACATGTCTGTCCACTGCTAGTAGTGAAATGCACCCACACCTCATATTGCAGGGCACTGCTGGGAGTCCTCTGCAGCCACCCCTCACATGTCTGTCAACTGCTGGGAGTCCTCTGCACCCACCCCTCACATGTCTGTCCACTGCTGGGAGTCCTCTGCACCCATCCCTCACATGTCTGTCCACTGCTGGGAGTCCTGTGCACCCACCCCTCACATGTCTGTCCACTGCTGCGAGTCCTCTGCACCCACCCCTCACATGTCTGTCCACTGCTGGGAGTTCTCAGCACCCACCCCTCACATGTCTGTCCACTGCTGGGAGTCCTGTGCACCCACCCCTCACATGTCTGTCCTCTGCTGCAAGTCCTCTGCACCCACCCCTCACATGTCTGTCCACTGCTGGGAGTTCTCAGCACCCACCCCTCACATGTCTGTCCACTGCTCAGAGTGATATGCACCCACCACTCATATTGCAAGCCACTGCTGGGGGTCCTCTGCACCCACCCCTCACATGTCTGTCCACTGCTGGGAGTCCTCTGCACCCACCCCTCACATGTCTGTCCACTGCTAGTAGTGAAATGCACCCACACCTTATATTGCAGGGCACTGCTGGGAGTCCTCTGCAGCCACCCCTCACATGTCTGTCAACTGCTGGGAGTCCTCTGCACCCACCCCTCACATGTCTGTCCACTGCTGGGAGTCCTCTGCACCCATCCCTCACATGTCTGTCCACTGCTGGGAGTCCTGTGCACCCACCCCTCACATGTCTGTCCACTGCTGCGAGTCCTCTGCACCCACCCCTCACATGTCTGTCCACTGCTGGGAGTCCTCTGCACCCACCACTCACATGTCTGTCCACTGCTGGGAGTGATATGCACCCACCCTTCATATTGCAGGCCACTGCTGGGAGTCCTCTGCACCCACCCCTCACATGTCTGTCCACTGCTGGGAGTCCTCTGCAGCCACCCCTCACATGTCTGTCCACTGCTTGGAGTCCTCTGCACCCACCCCTCACATATCTGTCCACTGCTGGAAGTGATATGCACCCACCACTCATATTGCAGGCCACTGCTGGGAGTCCTCTGCAGCCACCCCTCACATGTCTGTCCACTGCTGGGAGTCCTCTGCAGCCACCCCTCACATGTCTGTCCACTGCTGGGAGTGATATGCACCCACCCCTCATATGTCTGTCCACTGCTGGGAGTCCTCTGCACCCACCACTCACATGTCTGTCCTCTGCTGGGAGTGATATGCACCCACCCCTCATATTGCAGGCCACTGCTGGGAGTCCTCTGCACCCACCCCTCACATGTCTGTCCACTGCTGGGAGTCCTCTGCAGCCACCCCTCACATGTCTGTCCACTGCTGGGAGTCCTCTGCACCCACCCCTCACATGTCTGTCCACTGCTGGGAGTGATATGCACCAACCACTCATATTGCAGGCCACTGCTGGGAGTCCTCTGCAGCCACCCCTCACATGTCTGTCCACTGCTGGGAGTCCTCTGCAGCCACCCCTCACATGTCTGTCCACTGCTGGGAGTCCTCTGCACCCACCCCTCACATGTCTGTCCACTGCTGGTAGTGATATGCACCCACACCTCATATTTCAGGGCACTGCTGGGAGCCCTCTGCAGCCACCCCTCACATGTCTGTCCACTGCTGGGAGTCCTCTGCACCCACCCCTCACATGTGTGTCCACTGCTGGGAGTGATATGCACCCACCACTCATATTGCAGGCCACTGCTGGGAGTCCTCTGCACCCACCCCTCACATGTCTGTCCACTGCTGGGAGTCCTCTGCACCCACCCCTCACATGTCTGTCCACTGCTGGGAGTCCTCTGCACCCACCACTCACATGTCTGTCTACTGCTGGGAGTCCTCAGCACCCACCCCTCACATGTCTGTCCACTGCTGGGAGTGATATGCACCCACCACTCATATTGCAAGCCACTGCTGGGAGTCCTCTGCACCCACCCCTCACATGTCTGTCCACTGCTGGGAGTCCTCTGTACCCACCCCTCACATGTCTGTCCACTGCTGGGAGCCATCTGCACCCACCCCTCAAATGTCTGTCCACTGCTGGGAGTCCTCTGCACCCACCCCTCACATGTCAGTCCACTGCTGGGAGTGATATGCACCCACCCCTTACATGTCTGTCCACTGCTGGGAGTCCTCTGCACCCACCCCTCATATGTCTGTCCACTGCTGGGAGTCCTCTGCACCCACCACTCGCATGTCTTTCCACTGCTGGGAGTCCTCTGCACCCACCCCTCACGTCTGTCCACTGCTGGGAGTTCTCTGCACCCACCCCTCACATGTCTGTCCACTGCTGGGAGTCCTCTGCACCCACCCCTCACATGTCTGTCCACTGCTGGGAGTGATATGCACCCACCACTCATATTGCAGGCCACTGCTGGGAGTCCTCTGCACCCACCCCTCACATGTCTGTCCACTGCTGGGAGTCCTCAGCACCCACCCCTCACATGTCTGTTCACTGCTGGGAGTGATATGCACCCACCACTCATATTGCAAGCCACTGCTGGGAGTCCTCTGCACCCACCCCTCACATGTCTTTCCACTGCTGGGAGTCCTCTGCACCCACCCCTCACATGTCTGTCATCTGCTGAGAATCCTCTGCACCCACCCCTCATATGTCTGTCCACTGCTGGGAGTCCTCTGCACCCACCCCTCACATGTCTGTCCACTGCTGAGAGTCCTCTGCACCCATCCCTCACATGTCTGTCCACTGCTGGGAGTGATATGCACCCACCCCTCATATTGCAGGCCACTGCTGGGAATCCTCTGCACGCACCCCTCACATGTCTGTCCACTGCTGGGAGTGATATGCACCAACCACTCATATTGCAGGCCACTGCTGGGAGTCCTCTGCAGCCACCCCTCACATGTCTGTCCACTGCTGGGAGTCCGCTGCAGCCACCCCTCACATGTCTGTCCACTGCTGGGAGTCCTCTGCACCCACCCCTCACATGTCTGTTCACTGCTGGGAGTCCTCTGCACCCACCCTCACATGTCTGTCCACTGCTGGGAGTCCTCTGCACCCACCCCTTACATGTCTGTCCACTGCTGGGAGTCCTCGGTACCCACCCCTCACATGTCTGTCCACTGCTGGGAGTGATATGCACCCACCACTCATATTGCAGGCCACTTCTGGGAGTCCTCTGCACCCACCCCTCACATGTCTGTCCACTGCTGGGAGTCCTCTGCAGCCACCCTTCACGTGTCTGTCCACTGCTGGGAGTCCTCTGCACCCACCCCTCACATGTCTGTTCACGGTTGGGAGTTATATGCACCCATCACTCATATTGCAGGCCACTGCTGGGAGTCCTCTGCACCCACCCCTCACATGTCTTTCCACTGCTGGGAGTCCTCTGCACCCACCCCTCACGTCTGTCCACTGCTGGGAGTTCTCTGCACCCACCCCTCACATGTCTGTCCACTGCTGGGAGTCCTCAGCACCCACCCCTCACATGTGTGTCCACTGCTGGGAATGATATGCACCCACCACTCATATTGCAGGCCACTGCTGGGAGTCCTCTGCACCCACCCCTCACATGTCTGTCCACTGCTGGGAGTCCTCTGCAGCAACCCCTCACATGTCTGTCCACTGCTGGGAGCCATCTGCACCCACCCCTCACATGTCTGTCCACTGCTGGGAGTCCTCTGCACCCACCCCTCACATGTCAGTCCACTGCTGGGAGTGATATGCACCCACCCCTTACATGTCTGTCCACTGCTGGGAGTCCTCTGCACCCACCCCTCATATATCTGTCCACTGCTGGGAGTCCTCTGCACCCACCACTCGCATGTCTGTCCACTGCTGGGAGTGATATGCACCCACCCCTCATATTGCAGGCCACTGCTGGGAGTCCTCTGCACCCACCCCTCACATGTCTGTCCACTGCTGGGAGTCCTCTGCATCCACCCCTCACATGTCTGTCCACTGATGGGAGTCCTCTGCACCCACCCCTCACATGTCTGTCCACTGCTGGTAGCGATATACACCCACACCTCATGTTTCAGGGCACTGCTGGGAGTCCTCTGCAGCCACCCCTCACATGTCTGTCCACTGCTGGGAGTCCTCTGCACCCACCCCTCACCTGTCTGTCCACTGCTGGTAGTGATATGCACCCACACCTCATATTGCAGGGCACTGCTGGGAGTCCTCTGCAGCCACCCCTCACATGTCTGTCCACTGCTGGGAGTCCTCTGCACCCACCCCTCACATGTCTGTCCACTGCTGGGAGTCCTCTGCACCCACCCCTCACATGTCTGTCCACTGCTGGGAGTCCTCTGCAACCACCCCTCACATGTCTGTCCACTGCTGCAAGTCCTCTGCACCCACCCCTCACATGTCTGTCCACTGCTGGGAGTTCTCAGCACCCACCCCTCACATGTCTGTCCACTGCTCGGAGTGATATGCACCCACCACTCATATTGCAAGCCACTGCTGGGGGTCCTCTGCACCCACCCCTCACATGTCTGTCCACTGCTGGGAGTTCTCAGCACCCACCCCTCACATGTCTGTCCACTGCTCGGAGTGATATGCACCCACCACTCATATTGCAAGCCACTGCTGGGGGTCCTCTGCACCCACCCCTCACATGTCTGTCCACTGCTGGGAGTCCTCTGCACCCACCCCTCACATGTCTGTCCACTGCTAGTAGTGAAATGCACCCACACCTCATATTGCAGGGCACTGCTGGGAGTCCTCTGCAGCCACCCCTCACATGTCTGTCAACTGCTGGGAGTCCTCTGCACCCACCCCTCACATGTCTGTCCACTGCTGGGAGTCCTCTGCACCCATCCCTCACATGTCTGTCCACTGCTGGGAGTCCTGTGCACCCACCCCTCACATGTCTGTCTACTGCTGCGAGTCCTCTGCACCCACCCCTTACATGTCTGTCCACTGCTAGTAGTGAAATGCACCCACACCTCATATTGCAGGGCACTGCTGGGAGTCCTCTGCAGCAACCCCTCACATGTCTGTCAACTGCTGGGAGTCCTCTGCACCCACCCCTCACATGTCTGTCCACTGCTGGGAGTCCTCTGCACCCACCCCTCACATGTCTGTCCACTGCTGGGAGTCTTCTGCAGCCACCCTTCACGTGTCTGTCCACTGCTGGGAGTCCTCTGCACCCACCCCTCACATGTCTGTTCACTACTGGGAGTGATATGCATCCACCACTCATATTGCAGGCCACTGCTCGGAGTCCTCTGCACCCACCCCTCACATGTCTGTCCACTGCTGGGAGTCCTCTGCAGCCACCCCTCACATGTCTGTCCACTGCTGGGAGTCCTCTGCACCCACCCCTCACATGTCTGTCCACTGCTGGGAGTGATATGCACCCACCACTCATATTGCAGGCCACTGCAGGGAGTCCTCTGCACCCACCCCTCACATGTCTGTCCACTGCTGGTAGTGATAGGCACCCACACCTCATATTGCAGGGCACTGCTGGGAGTCCTCTGCAGCCACCCCTCACATGTCTGTCCACTGCTGGGAGTCCTCTGCACCCACCCCTCACATGTCTGTCCACTGCTGGGAGTCCTCTGCACCCACCCCTCACATGTCTGTCCTCTGCTGGGAGTGATATGCACCCACCACTCATATTGCAGGCTACTGCTGGGAGTCCTCTGCACCCACCCCTCACATGTCTGTCCACTGCTGGGAGTCCTCTGCACCCACCCCTCACATGTCTGTCCACTGCTGGGAGTGATATGCACCAACCACTCATATTGCAGGCCACTGCTGGGAGTCCTCTGCAGCCACCCCTCACATGTCTGTCCACTGCTGGGAGTCCTCTGCAGCCACCCCTCACATGTCTGTCCACTGCTGGGAGTCCTCTGCACCCACCCCTCACATGTCTGTCCACTGCTGGGAGTCCTCTGCACCCACCCCTCACATGTCTGTCCACTGCTGGTAGTGATATGCACCCACACCTCATATTTCAGGGCACTGCTGGGAGTCCTCTGCAGCCACCCCTCACATGTCTGTCCACTGCTGGGAGTCCTCTGCACCCACCCCTCACATGTCTGTCCACTGCTGGTAGTGATATGCACCCACACCTCATATTGCAGGGCACTGCTGGGAGTCCTCTGCACCCACCCCTCACATGTCTGTCTACTACTGGGACTCCTCTGCACCCACCCCTCACATGTCTGTCCACTGCTGGGAGTCCTCTGCACCCACCCCTCACATGTCTGTCCACTGCTGGGAGTCCTCAGCACCCACCCCTCACATGTCTGTCCACTGCTGGGAGTGATATGCACCCACCACTCATATTGCAAGCCACTGCTGGGAGTCCTCTGCACCCACCCCTCACATGTCTGTCCACTGCTGGGAGTCCTCTGCACCCACCCCTCACATGTCTGTCCACTGCTGGTAGTGAAATGCACCCACACCTCATATTTCAGGGCACTGCTGGGAGTCCTCTGCAGCCACCCTTCACATGTCTGTCCACTGCTGGGAGTCCTCTGCACCCACCCCTCACATGTCTGTCCACTGCTGAGAGTCCTCTGCACCCATCCCTCACATGTCTGTCCACTGCTGGGAGTGATATGCACCCACCCCTCATATTGCAGGCCACTGCTGGGAATCCTCTGCACGCACCCCTCACATGTCTGTCCACTGTTGGGAGTGATATGCACCAACCACTCATATTGCAGGCCACTGCTGGGAGTCCTCTGCAGCCACCCCTCACATATCTGTCCACTGCTGGGAGTCCGCTGCAGCCACCCCTCACATGTCTGTCCACTGCTGGGAGTCCTCTGCACCCACCCCTCACATGTCTGTCCACTGCTGGTAGTGATATGCACCCACACCTCATATTTCAGGGCACTGCTGGGAGTCCTCTGCAGCCACCCCTCACATGTCTGTCCACTGCTGGGAGTCCTCTGCACCCACCCCTCACATGTCTGTCCACTGCTGGTAGTGATATGCACCCACACCTCATATTGCAGGGCACTGCTGGGAGTCCTCTGCAGCCACCCCTCACATGTCTGTCCACTGCTGGGAGTCCTCTGCACCCACCCCTCACATGTGTGTCCACTGCTGGGAGTGATATGCACCCACCACTCATATTGCACGCTACTGCTGGGAGTCCTCTGCGCCCACCCCTCACATGTCTGTCCACTGCTGGGACTCCTCTGCACCCACCCCTCACATGTCTGTCCACTGCTGGGAGTCCTCTGCACCCACCCCTCACATGTCTGTCCACTGCTGGGAGTCCTCAGCACCCACCCCTCACATGTCTGTCCACTGCTCAGAGTGATATGCACCCACCACTCATATTGCAAGCCACTGCTGGGAGTCCTCTGCACCCACCCCTCACATGTCTGTCCACTGCTGGGAGTCCTCTGCACCCACCCCTCACATGTCTGTCCACTGCTGGTAGTGAAATGCACCCACACCTCATATTGCAGGGCACTGCTGGGAGTCCTCTGCAGCCACCCCTCACATGTCTGTCCACTGCTGGGAGTTCTCTGCAGCCACCCCTCACATGTCTGTCCACTGCTGGGAGTCCTCTGCACCCACCCCTCACATGTCTGTCCACTGCTGGTAGTGATATGCACCCACACCTCATATTTCAGGGCACTGCTGGGAGTCCTCTGCAGCCACCCCTCACATGTCTGTCCACTGCTGGGAGTCCTCTGCACCCACCCCTCACATGTCTGTCCACTGCTGGTAGTGATATGCACCCACACCTCATATTGCAGGGCACTGCTGGGAGTCCTCTGCAGCCACCCCTCACATGTCTGTCCACTGCTGGGAGTCCGCTGCACCCACCCCTCACATGTGTGTCCACTGCTGGGAGTGATATGCTCCCACCACTCATATTGCAGGCCACTGCTGGGAGTCCTCTGCGCCCACCCCTCACATGTCTGTCCACTGCTGGGACTCCTCTGCACCCACCCCTCACATGTCTGTCCACTGCTGGGACTCCTCTGCACCCACCCCTCACATGTCTGTCCACTGCTGGGAGTCCTCTGCACCCACCCCTCACATGTCTGTCCACTGCTGGGAGTGATATGCACCCACCACTCATATTGCAAGCCACTGCTGGGAGTCCTCTGCACCCACCCCTCACATGTCTGTCCACTGCTGGGAGTCCTCTGCACCCACCCCTCACATGTCTGTCCACTGCTGGTAGTGAAATGCACCCACACCTCATATTGCAGGGCACTGCTGGGAGTCCTCCGCAGCCAACCCAAACATGTCTGTCCACTGCTGGGAGTCCTCTGCACCCACCGCTCACATGTCTGTCCACTGCTGGGAGTCCTCTGCACCCATCCCTCACATGTCTGTCCACTGCTGGGAGTCCTGTGCACCCACCCCTCACATGTCTGTCCACTGCTGGGAGTCCTTTGCACCCACCCCTCACATGTCTGTCCACTGCTGGGAGTTCTCAGCACCCACCCCTCACATGTCTGTCCACTGCTGGGAGTGATATGCACCCACCACTCATATTGCAGGCCACTTCTGGGAGTCCTCTGCACCCACCCCTCACATGTCTGTCCACTGCTGGGAGTCCTCTGCACCCACCCCTCACATTTCTGTCCACTGCTGGGAGTCCTCTGCAGCCACCCCTCACATGTCTGTCCACTGCTGGGAGTCATCTGCACCCACCCCTCACATGTCTGTCCACTGCTGGGAGTACTCTGCACCCACCCCTCACATGTCAGTCCACTGCTGGGAGTGATATGCACCCACTACTCATATTGCAGGCCACTGCTGGGAGTCCTCTGCACCCACCCCTCACATGTCTGTCCACTGCTGGGAGTACTCTGCACCCACCACTCAAATGTCTGTCCACTGCTGGGAGTGATATGCACCCACCACTCATATAGCAGGCCACTGCTGGGAGTCCTCTGCAGCCACCCCTCACATGTCTGTCCACTGCTGGGAGTCCTCTGCAGCCACCCCTCACATGTCTGTCCACTGCTGGGAGTCCTCTGCACCCACCCCTCACATGTCTGTCCACTGCTGGTAGTGATATGCACCCACACCTCATATTGCAGGGCACTGCTGGGAGTCCTCTGCAGCCACCCCTCACATGTCTGTCCACTGCTGGGAGTCCTCTGCACCCACCCCTCACATGTGTGTCCACTGCTGGGAGTGATATGCACCCACCACTCATATTGCAGGCCACTGCTTGGAGTCCTCTGCACCCACCCCTCACATGTCTGTCCACTGCTGGGACTCCTCTGCACCCACCCCTCACATGTCTGTCCACTGCTGGGAGTCCTCTGCACCCACCCCTCACATGTCTGTCCACTGCCGGGAGTCCTCAGCACCCACCCCTCACATGTCTGTCCACTGCTGGGAGTGATATGCACCCACCACTCATATTGCAAGCCACTGCTGGGAGTCCTCTGCACCCACCCCTCACATGTCTGTCCACTGCTGGGAGTCCTCTGCACCCACCCCTCACATGTCTGTCCACTGCTGGTAGAGAAATGCACCCACACCTCATATTTCAGGGCACTGCTGGGAGTCCTCTGCAGCCACCCCTCACATGTCTGTCCACTGCTGGGAGTCATCTGCACCCACCCCTCACATGTCTGTCCACAGCTGGGAGTCCTCTGCACCCACCCTCACATGTCTGTCCACTGCTGGGAGTGATATGCACCCACCACTCATATTACAGGCCACTGCTGGGAGTCCTCTGCACCCACCCCTCACATGTCTGTCCACTGCTGGGAGTCCTCTGCACCCACCCCTCACATGTCTGTCCACTGCTGGGAGTCCTCTGCACCCACCCCTTACATGTCTGTCCACTGCTGGGAGTCCTCGGTACCCACCCCTCACATGTCTGTCCACTGCTGGGAGTGATATGCACCCACCACTCATATTGCAGGCCACTTCTGGGAGTCGTCTGCACCCACCCCTCACATGTCTGTTCACTGCTGGGAGTCCTCTGCAGCCACCCTTCACGTGTCTGTCCACTGCTGGGAGTCCTCTGCACCCACCCCTCACATGTCTGTTCACTGCTGGGAGTGATATGCACCCACCACTCATATTGCAGGCCACTGTTGGGAGTCCTCTGCACCCACCCCTCTCATGTCTTTCCACTGCTGGGAGTCCTCTGCACCCACCCCTCACATGTCTGTCCACTGTTGGGAGTCCTCAGCACCCACCCCTCACATGTCTGTCCACTGCTGGGAATGATATGCACCCACCACTCATATTGCAGGCCACTGCTGGGAGTCCTCTGCACCCACCCCTCACATGTCTGTCCACTGCTGGGAGTCCTCTGCAGCAACCCCTCACATGTCTGTCCACTGCTGGGAGTCATCTGCACCCACCCCTCACATGTCTGTCCACTGCTGGGAGTCCTCTGCACCCACCCCTCACATGTCAGTCCACTGCTGGGAGTGATATGCACCCACCCCTTACATGTCTGTCCACTGCTGGGAGTCCTCTGCACCCACCCCTCATATGTCTGTCCACTGCTGGGAGTCCTCTGCACCCACCACTCGCATGTCTGTCCACTGCTGGGAGTGATATGCACCCACCCCTCATATTGCAGGACACTTCTGGGAGTCCTCTGCACCCACCCCTCACATGTCTGTCCACTGCTGGGAGTCCTCTGCACCCACCCCTCACATGTATGTCCACTGCTGGGAGTCCTCTGCAGCCACCCCTCACATGTCTGTCCACTGCTGGGAGTCCTCTGCACCCACCCCTCACATGTCTGTCCACTGCTGGGAGTGATATGCACCAACCACTCATATTGCAGGCCACTGCTGGGAGTCCTCTGCAGCCACCCCTCACATGTATGTCCACTGCTGGGAGTCCTCTGCAGCCACCCCTCACATGTCTGTCCACTGCTGGGAGTCCTCTGCACCCACCCCTCACATGTCTGTCCACTGCTGGTAGTGATATGCACCCACACCTCATATTTCAAGGCACTGCTGGGAGTCCTCTGCAGCCACCCCTCACATGTCTGTCCACAGCTGGGAGTCCTCTGCACCCACCCCTCACATGTCTGTCCACTGCTGGTAGTGATATGCACCCACACCTCATATTGCAGGGCACTGCTGGGAGTCCTCTGCACCCACCCCTCACATGTCTGTCTACTACTGGGACTCCTCTGCACCCACCCCTCACATGTCTGTCCACTGCTGGGAGTCCTCTGCACCCACCCCTCACATGTCTGTCCACTGCTGGGAGTCCTCAGCACCCACCCCTCACATGTCTGTCCACTGCTGGGAGTGATATGCACCCACCACTCATATTGCAAGCCACTGCTGGGAGTCCTCTGCACCCACCCCTCACATGTCTGTCCACTGCTGGGAGTCCTCTGCACCCACCCCTCACATGTCTGTCCACTGCTGGTAGTGAAATGCACCCACACCTCATATTTCAGGGCACTGCTGGGAGTCCTCTGCAGCCACCCCTCACATGTCTGTCCACTGCTGGGAGTCCTCTGCACCCACCCCTCACATGTCTGTCCACTGCTGAGAGTCCTCTGCACCCATCCCTCACATGTCTGTCCACTGCTGGGAGTGATATGCACCCACCCCTCATATTGCAGGCCACTGCTGGGAATCCTCTGCACGCACCCCTCACATGTCTGTCCACTGCTTGGAGTGATATGCACCAACCACTCATATTGCAGGCCACTGCTGGGAGTCCTCTGCAGCCACCCCTCACAGGTCTTTCCACTGCTGGGAGTCCTCTGCACCCACCCCTCACATGTCTGTCCACTGCTGAGAATCCTCTGCACCCACCCCTCATATGTCTGTCCACTGCTGGGAGTCCTCTGCACCCACCCCTCACATGTCTGTCCACTGCTGGGAGTGATATGCACCAACCACTCATATTGCAGGCCACTGCTGGGAGTCCTCTGCAGCCACCCCTCACATGTCTGTCCACTGCTGGGAGTCCGCTGCAGCCACCCCTCACATGTCTGTCCACTGCTGGGAGTCCTCTGCACCCACCCCTCACATGTCTGTCCACTGCTGGTAGTGATATGCACCCACACCTCATATTTCAGGGCACTGCTGGGAGTCCTCTGCAGCCACCCCTCACATGTCTGTCCACTGCTGGGAGTCCTCTGCACCCACCCCTCACATGTCTGTCCCCTGCTGGTAGTGATATGCACCCACACCTCATATTGCAGGGCACTGCTGGGAGTCCTCTGCAGCCACCCCTCACATGTCTGTCCACTGCTGGGAGTCCTCTGCACCCACCCCTCACATGTGTGTCCACTGCTGGGAGTGATATGCACCCACCACTCATATTGCACGCTACTGCTGGGAGTCCTCTGCGCCCACCCCTCACATGTCTGTCCACTGCTGGGACTCCTCTGCACCCACCCCTCACATGTCTGTCCACTGCTGGGAGTCCTCTGCACCCACCCCTCACATGCCTGTCCACTTCTGGGAGTCCTCAGCACCCACCCCTCACATGTCTGTCCACTGCTCGGAGTGATATGCACCCACCACTCATATTGCAAGCCACTGCTGGGAGTCCTCTGCACCCACCCCTCACATGTCTGTCCACTGCTGGGAGTCCCCTGCACCCACCCCTCACATGTCTGTCCACTGCTAGTAGTGAAATGCACCCACACCTCATATTGCAGGGCACTGCTGGGAGTCCTCTGCAGCCACCCCTCACATGTCTGTCAACTGCTGGGAGTCCTCTGCACCCACCCCTCACATGTCTGTCCACTGCTGGGAGTCCTCTGCACCCATCCCTCACATGTCTGTCCACTGCTGGGAGTCCTGTGCACCCACCCCTCACATGTCTGTCCACTTCTGTGAGTCCTCTGCACCCACCCCTCACATGTCTGTCCACTGCTGGGAGTTCTCAGCACCCACCCCTCACATGTCTGTCCACTGCTGGGAGTCCTGTGCACCCACCCCTTACATGTCTGTCCACTGCTGCAAGTCCTCTGCACCCACCCCTCACATGTCTGTCCACTGCTGGGAGTTCTCAGCACCCACCCCTCACATGTCTGTCCACTGCTCGGAGTGATATGCACCCACCACTCATATTGCAAGCCACTGCTGGGAGTCCTCTGCACCCACCCCTCACATGTCTGTCCACTGCTGGGAGTCCTCTGCACCCACCCCTCACATGTCTCTCCACTGCTAGTAGTGAAATGCACCCACACCTCATATTGCAGGGCACTGCTGGGAGTCCTCTGCAGCCACCCCTCACAAGTCTGTCAACTGCTGGGAGTCCTCTGCACCCACCCCTCACATGTCTGTCCACTGCTGGGAGTCCTCTGCACCCATCCCTCACATGTCTGTCCACTGCTGGGAGTCCTCTGCACCCACCCCTCACATGTCTGTTCACTGCTGGGAGTGATATGCATCCACCACTCATATTGCAGGCCACTGCTCGGAGTCCTCTGCACCCACCCCTCACATGTCTGTCCACTGCTGGGAGTCCTCTGCAGCCACCCCTCACATGTCTGTCCACTGCTGGGAGTCCTCTGCACCCACCCCTCACATGTCTGTCCACTGCTGGGAGTGATATGCACCAACCACTCATAATGCAGGCCACTGCTGGGAGTCCTCTGCAGCCACCCCTCACATGTCTGTCCACTGCTGGGAGTGATATGCACCCACCACTCATATTGCAGGGCACTGCAGGGAGTCCTCTGCACCCACCCCTCACATGTCTGTCCACTGCTGGTAGTGATAGGCACCCACACCTCATATTGCAGGGCACTGCTGGGAGTCCTCTGCAGCCACCCCTCACATGTCTGTCCACTGTTGGGAGTCCTCTGCACCCACCCCTCACATGTCTGTCCACTGCTGGGAGTCCTCTGCACCCACCCCTCACATGTCTGTCCACTGCTGGGAGTGATATGCACCCACCACTCATATTGCAGGCTACTGCTGGGAGTCCTCTGCACCCACCCCTCACATGTCTGTCCACTGCTGGGAGTCCTCTGCACCCACCCCTCACATGTCTGTCCACTGCTGGGAGTCCTCTGCACCCACCCCTCACATGTCTGTCCACTGCTGGGAGTGATATGCACCCACCACTCATATTGCAGGCCACTGCTGGGAGTCCTCTGCACCCACCCCTCACATGTCTGTCCACTGCTGCGATTCCTCTGCAGCCACCCTTCACATGTCTGTCCACTGCTGGGAGTCATCTGCACCCACCCCTCACATGTCTGTTCACTGCTGGGAGTGATATGCACCCACCACTCACATGTCTGTCCACTGCTGGGAGTCCTTAGCACCCACCCCTCACATGTCTGTCCACTGCTGGGAGTCATCTGCACCCACCCCTCACATGTCTGTCCACTGCTGGGAGTCCTCTGCACCCACCACTCACATGTCTGTCCACTGCTGGGAGTGATATGCACCCACCCTTCATATTGCAGGCCACTGCTGGGAGTCCTCTGCACCCACCCCTCACATGTCTGTCCACTGCTGGGAGTCCTCTGCAGCCACCCCTCACATGTCTGTCCACTGCTTGGAGTCCTCTGCACCCACCCCTCACATATCTGTCCACTGCTGGAAGTGATATGCACCCACCACTCATATTGCAGGCCACTGCTGGGAGTCCTCTGCAGCCACCCCTCACATGTCTGTCCACTGCTGGGAGTCCTCTGCAGCCACCCCTCACATGTCTGTCCACTGCTGGGAGTCCTCTGCACCCACCCCTCACATATCTGTCCACTGCTGGTAGTGATATGCACCCACACCTCATGTTTCAGGGCACTGCTGCGAGTCCTCTGCAGCCACCCCTCACATTTCTGTCCACTACTGGGAGTCCTCTGCACCCACCCCTCACCTGTCTGTCCACTGCTGGTAGTGATATGCACCCACACCTCATATTGCAGTGCACTGCTGGGAGTCCTCTGCAGCCACCGCTCACATGTCTGTCCACTGCTGGGAGTCCTCTGCACCCACCCCTCACATGAGTGTCCACTGCTGGGAGTGATATGCACCCACCACTCATATTGCAGGCCACTGCTGGGAGTCCTCTGCACCCACCCCTCACATGTCTATCCACTGCTGGGACTCCTCTGCACCCACCACTCACATGTCTGTCCACTGCTGGGAGTCCTCTGCACCCACCCCTCACATGTCTGTCCACTGCTGGGAGTCCTCAGCACCCACCCCTCACATGTCTGTCCACTGCTGGGAGTGATATGCACCCACCACTCATATTGCAAGCCACTGCTGGGAGTCCTCTGCACCCACCCCTCACATGTCTTTCCACTGCTGGGAGTCCTCTGCACCCACCCCTCACATGTCTGTCCACTGCTGAGAATCCTCTGCACCCACCCCTCATATGTCTGTCCACTGCTGGGAGTCCTCTGCACCCACCACTCACATGTCTATCCACTGCTGGGAGTGATATGCACCCACCCCTCATATTGCAGGCCACTGCTGGGAGTCCTCTGCACCCACCCCTCACATGTCTGTCCACTGCTGGGAGTCCTCTGCAGCCACCTCTCACATGTCTGTCCACTGCTGGGAGTCCTCTGCACCCACCCCTCACATGTCTGTCCACTGCTGGGAGTGATATGCACCCACCACTCATATTGCACGCTACTGCTGGGAGTCCTCTGCGCCCACCCCTCACATGTCTGTCCACTGCTGGGACTCCTCTGCACCCACCCCTCACATGTCTGTCCACTGCTGGGAGTCCTCTGCACCCACCCCTCACATGCCTGTCCACTTCTGGGAGTCCTCAGCACCCACCCCTCACATGTCTGTCCACTGCTCGGAGTGATATGCACCCACCACTCATATTGCAAGCCACTGCTGGGAGTCCTCTGCACCCACCCCTCACATGTCTGTCCACTGCTGGGAGTCCCCTGCACCCACCCCTCACATGTCTGTCCACTGCTAGTAGTGAAATGCACCCACACCTCATATTGCAAGGCACTGCTGGGAGTCCTCTGCAGCCACCCCTCACATGTCTGTCAACTGCTGGGAGTCCTCTGCACCCACCCCTCACATGTCTGTCCACTGCTGGGAGTCCTCTGCACCCATCCCTCACATGTCTGTCCACTGCTGGGAGTCCTGTGCACCCACCCCTCACATGTCTGTCCACTTCTGTGAGTCCTCTGCACCCACCCCTCACATGTCTGTCCACTGCTGGGAGTTCTCAGCACCCACCCCTCACATGTCTGTCCACTGCTGGGAGTCCTGTGCACCCACCCCTTACATGTCTGTCCACTGCTGCAAGTCCTCTGCACCCACCCCTCACATGTCTGTCCACTGCTGGGAGTTCTCAGCACCCACCCCTCACATGTCTGTCCACTGCTCGGAGTGATATGCACCCACCACTCATATTGCAAGCCACTGCTGGGAGTCCTCTGCACCCACCCCTCACATGTCTGTCCACTGCTGGGAGTCCTCTGCACCCACCCCTCACATGTCTCTCCACTGCTAGTAGTGAAATGCACCCACACCTCATATTGCAGGGCACTGCTGGGAGTCCTCTGCAGCCACCCCTCACAAGTCTGTCAACTGCTGGGAGTCCTCTGCACCCACCCCTCACATGTCTGTCCACTGCTGGGAGTCCTCTGCACCCATCCCTCACATGTCTGTCCACTGCTGGGAGTCCTCTGCACCCACCCCTCACATGTCTGTTCACTGCTGGGAGTGATATGCATCCACCACTCATATTGCAGGCCACTGCTCGGAGTCCTCTGCACCCACCCCTCACATGTCTGTCCACTGCTGGGAGTCCTCTGCAGCCACCCCTCACATGTCTGTCCACTGCTGGGAGTCCTCTGCACCCACCCCTCACATGTCTGTCCACTGCTGGGAGTGATATGCACCAACCACTCATAATGCAGGCCACTGCTGGGAGTCCTCTGCAGCCACCCCTCACATGTCTGTCCACTGCTGGGAGTGATATGCACCCACCACTCATATTGCAGGCCACTGCAGGGAGTCCTCTGCACCCACCCCTCACATGTCTGTCCACTGCTGGTAGTGATAGGCACCCACACCTCATATTGCAGGGCACTGCTGGGAATCCTCTGCAGCCACCCCTCACATGTCTGTCCACTGTTGGGAGTCCTCTGCACCCACCCCTCACATGTCTGTCCACTGCTGGGAGTCCTCTGCATCCACCCCTCACATGTCTGTCCACTGCTGGGAGTGATATGCACCCACCACTCATATTGCAGGCTACTGCTGGGAGTCCTCTGCACCCACCCCTCACATGTCTGTCCACTGCTGGGAGTCCTCTGCACCCACCCCTCACATGTCTGTCCACTGCTGGGAGTCCTCTGCACCCACCCCTCACATGTCTGTCCACTGCTGGGAGTGATATGCACCCACCACTCATATTGCAGGCCACTGCTGGGAGTCCTCTGCACCCACCCCTCACATGTCTGTCCACTGCTGCGATTCCTCTGCAGCCACCCTTCACATGTCTGTCCACTGCTGGGAGTCATCTGCACCCACCCCTCACATGTCTGTTCACTGCTGGGAGTGATATGCACCCACCACTCACATGTCTGTCCACTGCTGGGAGTCCTTAGCACCCACCCCTCACATGTCTGTCCACTGCTGGGAGTCATCTGCACCCACCCCTCACATGTCTGTCCACTGCTGGGAGTCCTCTGCACCCACCACTCACATGTCTGTCCACTGCTGGGAGTGATATGCACCCACCCTTCATATTGCAGGCCACTGCTGGGAGTCCTCTGCACCCACCCCTCACATGTCTGTCCACTGCTGGGAGTCCTCTGCAGCCACCCGTCACATGTCTGTCCACTGCTTGGAGTCCTCTGCACCCACCCCTCACATATCTGTCCACTGCTGGAAGTGATATGCACCCACCACTCATATTGCAGGCCACTGCTGGGAGTCCTCTGCAGCCACCCCTCACATGTCTGTTCACTGCTGGGAGTCCTCTGCAGCCACCCCTCACATGTCTGTCCACTGCTGGGAGTCCTCTGCACCCACCCCTCACATATCTGTCCACTGCTGGTAGTGATATGCACCCACACCTCATGTTTCAGGGCACTGCTGCGAGTCCTCTGCAGCCACCCCTCACATTTCTGTCCACTACTGGGAGTCCTCTGCACCCACCCCTCACCTGTCTGTCCACTGCTGGTAGTGATATGCACCCATACCTCATATTGCAGGGCACTGCTGGGAGTCCTCTGCAGCCACCGCTCACATGTCTGTCCACTGCTGGGAGTCCTCTGCACCCACCCCTCACATGAGTGTCCACTGCTGGGAGTGATATGCACCCACCACTCATATTGCAGGCCACTGCTGGGAGTCCTCTGCACCCACCCCTCACATGTCTATCCACTGCTGGGACTCCTCTGCACCCACCACTCACATGTCTGTCCACTGCTGGGAGTCCTCTGCACCCACCCCTCACATGTCTGTCCACTGCTGGGAGTCCTCAGCACCCACCCCTCACATGTCTGTCCACTGCTGGGAGTGATATGCACCCACCACTCATATTGCAAGCCACTGCTGGGAGTCCTCTGCACCCACCCCTCACATGTCTTTCCACTGCTGGGAGTCCTCTGCACCCACCCCTCACATGTCTGTCCACTGCTGAGAATCCTCTGCACCCACCCCTCATATGTCTGTCCACTGCTGGGAGTCCTCTGCACCCACCACTCACATGTCTATCCACTGCTGGGAGTGATATGCACCCACCCCTCATATTGCAGGCCACTGCTGGGAGTCCTCTGCACCCACCCCTCACATGTCTGTCCACTGCTGGGAGTCCTCTGCAGCCACCTCTCACATGTCTGTCCACTGCTGGGAGTCCTCTGCACCCACCCCTCACATGTCTGTCCACTGCTGGGAGTGATATGCACCAACCACTCATATTGCAGGCCACTGCTGGGAGTCCTCTGCACCCACCCCTCACATGTCTGTCCACTGCTGGTAGTGATATGCACCCACACCTCATATTGCAGGGCACTGCTGGGAGTCCTCTGCAGCCACCCCTCACATGTCTGTCCACTGCTGGGAGTCCTCTGCACCCACCCCTCACATGTGTGTCCACTGCTGGGAGTGATATGCACCCACCACTCATATTGCACGCCACTGCTGGGAGTCCTCTGCGCCCACCCCTCACATGTCTGTCCACTGCTGGGACTCCTCTGCACCCACCCTTCACATGTCTGTCCACTGCTGGGAGTCCTCTGCACCCACCCCTCACATGTCGGTCCACTGCTGGGAGTCCTCAGCACCCACCCCTCACATGTCTGTCCACTGCTCGGAGTGATATGCACCCACCACTCATATTGCAAGCCACTGCTGGGAGTCCTCTGCACCCACCCCTCACATGTCTGTCCACTGCTGGGAGTCCTCTGCACCCACCCCTCACATGTCTGTCCACTGCTAGTAGTGAAATGCACCCACACCTCATATTGCAGGGCACTGCTGGGAGTCCTCTGCAGCCACCCCTCACATGTCTGTCAACTGCTGGGAGTCCTCTGCACCCACCCCTCACATGTCTGTCCACTGCTGGGAGTCCTCTGCACCCATCCCTCACATGTCTGTCCACTGCTGGGAGTCCTGTGCACCCACCCCTCACATGTTTGTCCACTGCTGCGAGTCCTCTGCACCCACCCCTCACATGTCTGTCCACTGCTGGGAGTTCTCAGCACCCACCCCTCACATGTCTGTCCACTGCTGGGAGTCCTGTGCACCCACCCCTCACATGTCTGTCCACTGCTGCAAGTCCTCTGCACCCACCCCTCACATGTCTGTCCACTGCTGGGAGTTCTCAGCACCCACCCCTCACATGTCTGTCCACTGCTCGGAGTGATATGCACCCACCACTCATATTGCAAGCCACTGCTGGGGGTCCTGTGCACCCACCCCTCACATGTCTGTCCACTGCTGGGAGTCCTCTGCACCCACCCCTCACATGTCTGTCCACTGCTAGTAGTGAAATGCACCCACACCTCATATTGCAGGGCACTGCTGGGAGTCCTCTGCAGCCACCCCTCACATGTCTGTCAACTGCTGGGAGTCCTCTGCACCCACCCCTCACATGTCTGTCCACTGCTGGGAGTCCTCTGCACCCATCCCTCACATGTCTGTCCACTGCTGGGAGTCCTGTGCACCCACCCCTCACATGTCTGTCCACTGCTGCGAGTCCTCTGCACCCACCCCTCACATGTCTGTCCACTGCTGGGAGTCCTCTGCACCGACCCCTCACATGTCTGTCCACTGCTGGGAGTCCTCTGCACCCATCCCTCACATGTCTGTCCACTGCTGGGAGTCCTGTGCACCCACCCCTCACATGTCTGTCCACTGCTGCGAGTCCTGTGCACCCACCCCTCACATGTCTGTCCACTGCTGGGAGTCCTCTGCACCCACCCCTCACATGTCTGTTCACTGCTGGGAGTGATATGCATCCACCACTCATATTGCAGGCCACTGCTCGGAGTCCTCTGCACCCACCCCTCACATGTCTGTCCACTGCTGGGAGTCCTCTGCAGCCACCCCTCACATGTCTGTCCACTGCTGGGAGTCCTCTGCACCCACCCCTCACATGTCTGTCCACTGCTGGGAGTGATATGCACCCACCACTCATATTGCAGGCCACTGCAGGGAGTCCTCTGCACCCACCCCTCACATGTCTGTCCACTGCTGGTAGTGATAGGCACCCACACCTCATATTGCAGGGCACTGCTGGGAGTCCTCTGCAGCCACCCCTCACATGTCTGTCCACTGCTGGGAGTCCTCTGCACCCACCCCTCACATGTCTGTCCACTGCTGGGAGTCCTCTGCACCCACCCCTCACATGTCTGTCCACTGCTGGGAGTGATATGCACCCACCACTCATATTGCAGGCTACTGCTGGGAGTCCTCTGCACCCACCCCTCACATGTCTGTCCACTGCTGGGAGTCCTCTGCACCCACCCCTCACATGTCTGTCCACTGCTGGGAGTGATATGCACCAACCACTCATATTGCAGGCCACTGCTGGGAGTCCTCTGCAGCCACCCCTCACATGTCTGTCCACTGCTGGGAGTCCTCTGCACCCACCCCTCACATGTCTGTCCACTGCTGGGAGTCTTCTGCAGCCACCCTTCACGTGTCTGTCCACTGCTGGGAGTCCTCTGCACCCACCCCTCACATGTCTGTCCACTGCTGGGAGTCCTCTGCAGCCACCCCTCACATGTCTGTCCACTGCTGGTAGTGATATGCACCCACACCTCATATTTCAGGGCACTGCTGGGAGTCCTCTGCAGCCACCCCTCACATGTCTGTCCACTGCTGGGAGTCCTCTGCACCCACCCCTCACATGTCTGTCCACTGCTGGTAGTGATATGCACCCACACCTCATATTTCAGGGCACTGCTGGGAGTCCTCTGCAGCCACCCCTCACATGTCTGTCCACTGCTGGGAGTCCTCTGCACCCACCCCTCACATGTCTGTCCACTGCTGGTAGTGATATGCACCCACACCTCATATTGCAGGGCACTGCTGGGAGTCCTCTGCACCCACCCCTCACATGTCTGTCTACTACTGGGACTCCTCTGCACCCACCCCTCACATGTCTGTCCACTGCTGGGAGTCCTCTGCACCCACCCCTCACATGTCTGTCCACTGCTGGGAGTCCTCAGCACCCACCCCTCACATGTCTGTCCACTGCTGGGAGTGATATGCACCCACCACTCATATTGCAAGCCACTGCTGGGAGTCCTCTGCACCCACCCCTCACATGTCTGTCCACTGCTGGGAGTCCTCTGCACCCACCCCTCACATGTCTGTCCACTGCTGGTAGTGAAATGCACCCACACCTCATATTTCAGGGCACTGCTGGGAGTCCTCTGCAGCCACCCCTCACATGTCTGTCCACTGCTGGGAGTCCTCTGCACCCAGCCCTCACATGTCTGTCGACTGCTGAGAGTCCTCTGCACCCATCCCTCACATGTCTGTCCACTGCTGGGAGTGATATGCACCCACCCCTCATATTGCAGGCCACTGCTGGGAATCCTCTGCACGCACCCCTCACATGTCTGTCCACTGCTGGGAGTGATATGCACCAACCACTCATATTGCAGGCCACTGCTGGGAGTCCTCTGCAGCCACCCCTCACATGTCTGTCCACTGCTGGGAGTCCGCTGCAGCCACCCCTCACATGTCTGTCCACTGCTGGGAGTCCTCTGCACCCACCCCTCACATGTCTGTCCACTGCTGGTAGTGATATGCACCCACACCTCATATTTCAGGGCACTGCTGGGAGTCCTCTGCAGCCACGCCTCACATGTCTGTCCACTGCTGGGAGTCCTCTGCACCCACCCCTCACATGTCTGTCCACTGCTGGTAGTGATATGCACCCACACCTCATATTGCAGGGCACTGCTGGGAGTCCTCTGCAGCCACCCCTCACATGTCTGTCCACTGCTGGGAGTCCTCTGCACCCACCCCTCACATGTGTGTCCACTGCTGGGAGTGATATGCACCCACCACTCATATTGCACGCTACTGCTGGGAGTCCTCTGCGCCCACCCCTCACATGTCTGTCCACTGCTGGGACTCCTCTGCACCCACCCCTCACATGTCTGTCCACTGCTGGGAGTCCTCTGCACCCACCCCTCACATGTCTGTCCACTGCTGGGAGTCCTCAGCACCCACCCCTCACATGTGTGTCCACTGCTCGGAGTGATATGCACCCACCACTCATATTGCAAGCCACTGCTGGGAGTCCTCTGCACCCACCCCTCACATGTCTGTCCACTGCTGGGAGTCCCCTGCACCCACCCCTCACATGTCTGTCCACTGCTAGTAGTGAAATGCACCCACACCTCATATTGCAGGGCACTGCTGGGAGTCCTCTGCAGCCACCCCTCACATGTCTGTCAACTGCTGGGAGTCCTCTGCACCCACCCCTCACATGTCTGTCCACTGCTGGGAGTCCTGTGCACCCACCCCTCACATGTCTGTCCACTTCTGCGAGTCCTCTGCACCCACCCCTCACATGTCTGTCCACTGCTCGGAGTTCTCAGCACCCACCCCTCATATGTCTGTCAACTGCTGGGAGTCCTGTGCACCCACCCCTTACATGTCTGTCCACTGCTGCAAGTCCTCTGCACCCACCCCTCACCTGTCTGTCCACTGCTGGGAGTTCTCAGCACCCACCCCTCACATGTCTGTCCACTGCTCGGAGTGATATGCACCCACCACTCATATTGCAAGCCACTGCTGGGAGTCCTCTGCACCCACCCCTCACATGTCTGTCCACTGCTGGGAGTCCTCTGCACCCACCCCTCACATGTCTGTCCACTGCTAGTAGTGAAATGCACCCACACCTCATATTGCAGGGCACTGCTGGGAGTCCTCTGCAGCCACCCCTCACATGTCTGTCAACTGCTGGGAGTCCTCTGCACCCACCCCTCACATGTCTGTCCACTGCTGGGAGTCCTCTGCACCCATCCCTCACATGTCTGTCCACTGCTGCGAGTCCTCTGCACCCACCCCTCACATGTCTGTCCACTGCTGGGAGTCCTCTGCACCCACCCCTCACATGTCTGTCCACTGCTGGGAGTCTTCTGCAGCCACCCTTCACGTGTCTGTCCACTGCTGGGAGTCCTCTGCACCCACCCCTCACATGTCTGTTCACTGCTGGGAGTGATATGCATCCACCACTCATATTGCAGGCCACTGCTCGGAGTCCTCTGCACCCACCCCTCACATGTCTGTCCACTGCTGGGAGTCCTCTGCAGCCACCCCTCACATGTCTGTCCACTGCTGGGAGTCCTCTGCACCCACCCCTCACATGTCTGTCCACTGCTGGGAGTGATATGCACCAACCACTCATAATGCAGGCCACTGCTGGGAGTCCTCTGCAGCCACCCCTCACATGTCTGTCCACTGCTGGGAGTGATATGCACCCACCACTCATATTGCAGGCCACTGCAGGGAGTTCTCTTCACCCACCCCTCACATGTCTGTCCACTGCTGGTAGTGATAGGCACCCACACCTCATATTGCAGGGCACTGCTGGGAGTCCTCTGCAGCCACCCCTCACATGTCTGTCCACTGTTGGGAGTCCTCTGCACCCACCCCTCACATGTCTGTCCACTGCTGGGAGTCCTCTGCACCCACCCCTCACATGTCTGTCCACTGCTGGGAGTGATATGCACCCACCACTCATATTGCAGGCTACTGCTGGGAGTCCTCTGCACCCACCCCTCACATGTCTGTCCACTGCTGGGAGTCCTCTGCACCCACCCCTCACATGTCTGTCCACTGCTGGGAGTCCTCTGCACCCACCCCTCACATGTCTGTCCACTGCTGGGAGTGATATGCACCCACCACTCATATTGCAGGCCACTGCTGGGAGTCCTCTGCACCCACCCCTCACATGTCTGCCCACTGCTGCGAGTCCTCTGCAGCCACCCTTCACATGTCTGTCCACTGCTGGGAGTCATCTGCACCCACCCCTCACATGTCTGTTCACTGCTGGGAGTGATATGCACCTACCACTCACATGTCTGTCCACTGCTGGGAGTCCTCAGCACCCACCCCTCACATGTCTGTCCACTGCTGGGAGTCATCTGAACCCACCCCTCACATGTCTGTCCACTGCTGGGAGTCCTCTGCACCCACCCCTCACATGTCAGTCCACTGCTGGGAGTGATATGCACCCACCCCTCACATGTCTGTCCACTGCTGGGAGTCCTCTGCACCCACCCCTCATATGGCTGTCCACTGCTGGGAGTCCTCTGCACCCACCACTCACATGTCTGTCCACTGCTGGGAGTGATATGCACCCACCCTTCATATTGCAGGCCACTGCTGGGAGTCCTCTGCACCCACCCCTCACATGTCTGTCCACTGCTGGGAGTCCTCTGCAGCCACCCCTCACATGTCTGTCCACTGCTTGGAGTCCTCTGCACCCACCCCTCACATATCTGTCCACTGCTGGAAGTGATATGCACCCACCACTCATATTGCAGGCCACTGCTGGGAGTCCTCTGCAGCCACCCCTCACATGGCTGTCCACTGCTGGGAGTCCTCTGCAGCCACCCCTCACATGTCTGTCCACTGCTGGGAGTCCTCTGCACCCACCCCTCACATGTCTGTCCACTGCTGGTAGTGATATGCACCCACACCTCATGTTTCAGGGCACTGCTGGGAGTCCTCTGCAGCCACCCCTCACATGTCTGTCCACTGCTGGGAGTCCTCTGCACCCACCCCTCATCTGTCTGTCCACTGCTGGTAGTGATATGCACCCACACCTCATATTGCAGGGCACTGCTGGGAGTCCTCTGCAGCCACCCCTCACATGTCTGTCCACTGCTGGGAGTCCTCTGCACCCACCCCTCACATGAGTGTCCACTGCTGGGAGTGATATGCACCCACCACTCATATTGCAGGCCACTGCTGGGAGTCCTCTGCACCCACCCCTCACATGTCTATCCACTGCTGGGACTCCTCTGCACCCACCCCTCACATGTCTGTCCACTGCTGGGAGTCCTCTGCACCCACCCCTCACATGTCTGTCCACTGCTGGGAGTCGTCAGCACCCACCCCTCACATGTCTGTCCACTGCTGGGAGTGATATGCACCCACCACTCATATTGCAAGCCACTGCTGGGAGTCCTCTGCACCCATCCCTCACATGTCTTTCCACTGCTGGGAGTCCTCTGCACCCACCCCTCACATGTCTGTCCACTGCTGAGAATCCTCTGCACCCACCCCTCATATATCTGTCCACTGCTGGGAGTCCTCGGCACCCACCACTCACATGTCTATCCACTGCTGGGAGTGATATGCACCCACCCCTCATATTGCAGGCCACTGCTGGGAGTCCTCTGCACCCACCCCTCACATGTCTGTCCACTGCTGGGAGTCCTCTGCAGCCACCCCTCACATGTCTGTCCACTGCTGGGAGTCCTCTGCACCCACCCCTCACATGTCTGTCCACTGCTGGGAGTGATATGCACCAACCACTCATATTGCAGCCACTGCTGGGAGTCCTCTGCAGCCACCCCTCACATGTCTGTCCACTGCTGGGAGTCCTCTGCACCCACCCCTCACATGTCTGTCCACTGCTGGTAGTGATATGCACCCACACCTCATATTGCAGGGCATTGCTGGGAGTCCTCTGCAGCCACCCCTCACATGTCTGTCCACTGCTGGGAGTCCTCTGCACCCACCCCTCACATGTGTGTCCACTGCTGGGAGTGATATGCACCCACCACTCATATTGCAGGCCACTGCTGGGAGTCCTCTGCACCCACCCCTCACATGTCTGTCCACTGCTGGGACTCCTCTGCACCCACCCCTCACATGTCTGTCCACTGCTGGGAGTCCTCTGCACCCACCCCTCACATGTCTGTCCACTGCTGGGAGTCCTCTGCACCCACCCCTCTCATGTCTGTCCACTGCTGGGAGTGATATGCACCAACCACTCATATTGCAGGCCACTGCTGGGAGTCCTCTGCACCCACCCCTCACATGTCTGTCCACTGCTGGTAGTGATATGCACCCACACCTCATATTGCAGGGCACTGCTGGGAGTCCTCTGCAGCCACCCCTCACATGTCTGTCCACTGCTGGGAGTCCTCTGCACCCACCCCTCACCTGTCTGTCCACTGCTGGTAGTGATATGCACCCACACCTCATATTGCAGGGCACTGCTGGGAGTCCTCTGCAGCCACCCCTCACATGTCTGTCCACTGCTGGGAGTCCTCTGCACCCACCCCTCACATGTCTGTCCACTGCTTGGAGTCCTCTGCACCCACCCCTCACATGTCTGTCCACTGCTGGGAGTCCTCTGCAACCACCCCTCACATGTCTGTCCACTGCTGCAAGTCCTCTGCACCCACCCCTCACATGTGTGTCCACTGCTGGGAGTGATATGCACCCACCACTCATATTGCACCCCACTGCTGGGAGTCCTCTGCGCCCACCCCTCACATGTCTGTCCACTGCTGGGACTCCTCTGCACCCACCCTTCACATGTCTGTCCGCTGCTGGGAGTCCTCTGCACCCACCCCTCACATGTCTGTCCACTGCTGGGAGTCCTCAGCACCCACCCCTCACATGTCTGTCCACTGCTCGGAGTGATATGCACCCACCACTCATATTGCAAGCCACTGCTGGTAGTCCTCTGCACCCACCCCTCACATGTCTGTCCACTGCTGGGAGTCCTCTGCACCCACCCCTCACATGTCTGTCCACTGCTAGTAGTGAAATGCACCCACACCTCATATTGCAGGGCACTGCTGGGAGTCCTCTGCAGCCACCCCTCACATGTCTGTCAACTGCTGGGAGTCCTCTGCACCCACCCCTCACATGTCTGTCCCCTGCTGGGAGTCC